>NW_026511575.1:0-71533 GCF_027579735.1 Bombina bombina
CTAAATAACAGTACAAGAGTAGAATAGTAACTAAATAACAGTACAAGAGTACAATTGGTAACTAAATAACAGCACAAGAGTACAATAGTAACTAAATAACAGTACAAGAGTCCAATTAGTAACTAAATAACAGTGCAAGAGTACAATAGTAACTAAATAACAGTACAAGCGTACAATTAGTAACTAAATAACAGTACAAGAGTACAATTAGTGCTAAAATAACAGTACAAGAGTACAATAGTGACTAAATAACAGTAGAAGAGTCCAATAGTAACTAAATAAAAGTATGAGAGTCCAATAGTAACTAACTAACAGTACAAGAGTACAATAGTAACTAAATAACAGTACAAGAGTAGAATAGTAACTAAATAACAGTACAAAAGTACAATAGTAACTAAATAACAGTACAAGAGTACAATAGTAACTAAATAACAGTACGAGAGTCCAATAGTAACTAAATACCAGCACAAGAGTAGAATAGTAACTAAATAACAGTACAAAAGTACAATAGTAACTAAATAACAGTACAAGAGTACAATAGTAACTAAATAACAGTATGAGAGTCCAATAGTAACTAAATAACAGCACAAGAGTACAGTAGTAACTAAATACCAGTACAAGAGTACAATAGTAACTAAATAACTGTACAAGAGTACAATAGTAACTAAATAACAGCACAAGAGTACAATAGTAACTAAATAACAGTACAAGAGTCCAATTAGTAACTAAATAACAGTGCAAGAGTACAATAGTAACTAAATAACAGTACGAGAGTCCAATAGTAACTAAATAACAGTACAGTAGTAACTAAATACAAGTACAAGAGTAGAATAGTAACTAAATAACAGTACAAGAGTACAGTAGTAACTAAATACCAGTACAAGAGTAGAATAGTAACTAAATAACAGTACAAGAGTACAATAGTAACTAAATAACAGTACAAGAGTCCAATAGTAACTAAATAACAGTACAAGAGTCCAATAGTAACTAAATACCAGTGCAAGAGTACAGTAGTAACTAAATACCAGTACAAGAGTAGAATAGTAACTAAATAACAGTACAAGAGTACAATAGTAACTAAATAACAGTACAAGAGTCCAATAGTAACTAAATAACAGTACAAGAGTACAGTAGTAACTAAATACCAGTACAAGAGTACAGTAGTAACTAAATAACAGTACAAGAGTAGAATTGTAACTAAATAACAGCACAAGAGTACAATAGTAACTAAATAACAGTACAAGAGTACAATTAGTAACTAAATAACAGTGCAAGAGTACAATAGTAACTAAATAACAGTACACGCGTACAATTAGTAACTAAATAACAGTACAAGAGTACAATTAGCAACTAAATAACAGTGCAAGAGTACAATTAGTAACTAAAGATCAGTACAAGAGTACAATTAGTAACTAAAGATCAGTACAAGAGTACAATTAGTAACTAAATAACAGTACAAAAGTACAATAGTAACTAAATATCAGTAAAAGAGTACAATTAGTAACTAAATAACAGTACAAAAGTACAATTAGTAACTAAATATCAGTACAAGAGTACAATTAGTAACTAAATAACAGTACAAAAGTACAATAGTAACTAAATAACAGTACAAGAGTACAATTAGTAACTAAATAACAGTACAAGATTACAATTAGTAACTAAATAACACAGTACAAGAGTACAATAGTAACTAAATAACAGTACAAGAGTACAATTAGTAACTAAATAACAGTACAAGATTACAATTAGTAACTAAATAACACAGTACAAGAATACAATAGTAACTAAATAACAGTTCAAGAGTACAATTAGTAACTAAATAACAGTACAAGAGTACAATTAGTAATTAAATAACAGTACAATAGTACAATTAGTAACTAAATAACAGTACAAGAGTACAATTAGTGACTAAATAACAGTACAAGAGTACAATTAGTGACTAAATAACAGTACAATAGTAACCAACAGTACAAGAGAACAATAGTAAATAAAAAACAGTACAAGAATACAATTAGTGACTAAATAACAGTACAAGAGTACAATAGTAACTAAATAACAGTGCAAGAGTACAATAGTAACTAAATAACAGTACAAGAGTACAATAGTAACTAAATAACAGCACAAGAGTACAATTAGTAACTAAATAACAGCACAAGAGTAGAATAGTAACTAAATAACAGTACAAGAGTACAATTAGTAACTAAATAACAGCACAAGAGTAGAATAGTAACTAAATAACAGCACAAGAGTAGAATAGTAACTAAATAACAGCACAAGAGTAGAATAGTAACTAAATAACTGTACAAGATTACAATTGGTAACTAAATAACAGCACAAGAGTAGAATAGTAACTAAATAACAGTAAAAGAGTACAATTAGTAACTAAATAACAGCACAAGAGTACAATAGTAACTAAATAACAGTACAAGCGTACAATTAGTAACTAAATAACAGTACAAGAGAACAGTAGTAACTAAATAACAGTACGAGAGTCCAATAGTAACTAAATAACAGTACAAGAGTAGAATAGTAACTAAATAACAGTACAAGAGTACAATAGTAACTAAATAACAGTACGAGAGTCCAATAGTAACTAAATAACAGTACAAGAGTACAATTGGTAACTAAATAACAGCACAAGAGTCCAATAGTAACTAAATAACAGTACAAGAGTACAATTAGTAACTAAATAACAGTGCAAGAGTCCAATAGTAACTAAATAAGAGTACAAGAGTTCAGTAGTAACTAAATACCAGTACAAGAGTAGAATAGTAACTAAATAACAGTACAAGAGTACAATTGGTAACTAAATAACAGCACAAGAGTACAATAGTAACTAAATAACAGTACAAGAGTCCAATAGTAACTAAATAACAGTACAAGCGTACAATTAGTAACTAAATAACAGTACAAGAGTACAATTAGTGCTAAAATAACAGTACAAGAGTACAATAGTGACTAAATAACAGTACGAGAGTCCAATAGTAACTAAATACCAGTACAAGAGTAGAATTGTAACTAAATAACAACACAAGAGTACAATAGTAACTAAATAACAGTGCAAGATTACAATTAGTAACTAAATAACAGTGCAAGACTACAATAGTAACTAAATAACAGTACACGCGTACAATTAGTAACTAAATAACAGTACAAGAGTACAATTAGTAATTAAATAACAGTACAAGATTACAATTAGTAACTAAATAACACAGTACAAGAGTACAATAGTAACTAAATAACAGTACAAGAGTACAATTAGTAATTAAATAACAGTACAATAGTACAATTAGTAACTAAATAACAGTACAATAGTACAATTAGTAACTAAATAACAGTACAATAGTACAATTAGTAACTAAATAACAGTTCAAGAGTACATTTAGTAACTAAATAACAGTACAAGAGTAAAATTAGTAACTAAATAACAGTACAAGAGTACAATTAGTGACTAACAGTACAAGAGTACAGTAGTAACTAAATACCAGTACAAGAGTAGAATAGTAACTAAATAACAGTACAAGAGTCCAATAGTAACTAAATAACAGTACGAGAGTCCAATAGTAACTAAATAACAGCACAAAAGTACAATAGTAACTAAATAACAGTAAAAGTGTACAATTAGTAACTAAATAACAGTGCAAGAGTACAATAGTAACTAAATAACAGTACAAGCGTACAATTAGTAACTAAATAACAGTGCAATAGTTTAATTAGTAACTAAATAACAGTGCAAGAGTACAATAGTAACTAAATAACAGTACAAGAGTACAATTAGTAACTAAATAACAGTCCAAGAGTACAATTAGTAACTAAATAACAGTACAAGAGTACAATAGTAACTAAATAACAGTACAAGAGTACAATAGTAACTAAATACCAGTACAAGAGTCTAATAGTAACTAAATAACAGTCCAAGAGTACAATTAGTAACTAAATAACAGCACAAGAGTACAATAGTAACTAAATAACAGTACAAGAGTGCAATAGTAACTAAATATCAGTACAAGAGTACAATTAGTAACTAAATATCAGTACAAGAGTACAATTAGTAACTAAATAACAGTACAAGAGTACAATTAGCAACTAAATAACAGTGCAAGAGTGCAATAGTAACTAAATATCAGTACAAGAGTACAATAGTAACTAAATATCAGTAAAAGAGTACAATTAGTAACTAAATACCAGTACAAGAGTAGAATAGTAACTAAATAACAGTACAAAAGTACAATTGGTAACTAAATAACAGCACAAGAGTAGAATAGTAACTAAATAACAGTACAAGAGTACAATTAGTAACTAAATAACAGCACAAGAGTACAATAGTAACTAAATAACAGTACAAGAGTACAATTAGTAACTAAATAACAGTGCAAGAGTAAAATAGTAACTAAATAACAGTGCAAGAGTGCAATAATAACTAAATAACAGTACAAGAGTACAATTAGTAACTAAATAACAGTACAAGAGTACAATTAGCAACTAAATAACAGTACAAAAGTACAATAGTAACTAAATAACAGTACAAGAGTACAATTAGTAACTAAATAACAGTGCAAGAGTGCAATAATAACTAAATAACAGTGCAAGAGTACAATTAGTAACTAAATAACAGTGCAAGAGTACAATAGTAACTAAATAACAGTGCAAGAGTGCAATAATAACTAAATAACAGTTCAAGAGTACAATTAGTAACTAAATAACAGTGCAAGAGTACAATAGTAACTAAATAACAGTACAAGAGTACAATTAGCAACTAAATAACAGTGCAATAATAACTAAATAACAGTACACGCGTACAATTAGTAACTAAATAACAGTACAAGAGTACAATTAGCAACTAAATAACAGTGCAAGAGTGCAATAACAACTAAATAACAGTACAAGAGTACAATTAGTAACTAAATAACAGTACAAGAGTACAATTAGTAACTAAATAACAGTACAAGAGTACAATTAGTAACTAAATAACAGTACAAGAGTACAATTAGTAACTAAATAACAGTACAAGAGTACAATAGTAACTACATAACAGTACAAGAGTATAATAGTAACTAAATAAGAGTACAAGAGTACAATAGTAAGTAAATAACAGTACAAGAGTACAATTAGTAATTAAATAACAGTACAAGATTACAATTAGTAACTAAATAACACAGTACAAGAGTACAATAGTAACTAAATAACAGTACAAGAGTACAATTAGTAATTAAATAACAGTACAATAGTACAATTAGTAATTAAACAACAGTACAAGAGTACAATTAGTAACTAAATAACAGTACAAGAGTACAATTAGTAACTAAATAACAATAGAAGAGTACAATAAGTAAGTAAATAACAGTACAAAAGTACAATAGTAACTAAATAACAGTACAAAAGTACAATAGTAACTAACAGTACAATAGTAAATAAAAAACAGTACAAGAGTACAATTAGTAACTAAATAACAGTACAAGAGTACATTTAGTAACTAAATAACAGTACAAGAGTACTATTAGTGACTAAATAACAGTACAAGAGTCCAATAGTAACTAAATAACAGTAGAAGAGTACAATTAGTAACTAAATAACAGTGCAAGAGTACAATAGTAACTAAATAACAGTCCAAGAGTACAATTAGTAACTAAATAACAGTCCAAGAGTACAATTAGTAACTAAATATCAGTACAAGAGTACAATAGTAACTAAATACCAGTACAAGAGTCTAATATTAACTAAATAACAGTACAAGAGTCCAGTAGTAACTAAATACCAGTACAAGAGTAGAATAGTAACTAAATAACAGCACAAGAGTACAATTAGTAACTAAATAACAGCACAAGAGTACAATAGTAACTAAATAACAGTACAAGAGTGCAATAGTAACTAAATATCAGTACAAGAGTACAATTAGTAACTAAATATCAGTACAAGAGTACAATTAGTAACTAAATAACAGTACAAGAGTACAATTAGCAACTAAATAACAGTGCAAGAGTGCAATAGTAACTAAATATCAGTACAAGAGTACAATAGTAACTAAATATCAGTAAAAGAGTACAATTAGTAACTAAATACCAGTACAAGAGTAGAATAGTAACTAAATAACAGTACAAGAGTACAATTGGTAACTAAATAACAGCACAAGAGTAGAATAGTAACTAAATAACAGTACAAGACTACAATTAGTAACTAAATAACAGCACAAGAGTACAATAGTAACTAAATAACAGTACAAGAGTACAATTAGTAACTAAATAACAGTGCAAGAGTACAATAGTAACTAAATAACAGTGCAAGAGTGCAATAATAACTAAATAACAGTACAAGAGTACAATTAGTAACTAAATAACAGTACAAGAGTACAATTAGTAACTAAATAACAGTGCAAGAGTACAATTAGTAACTAAATAACAGTGCAAGAGTGCAATAATAACTAAATAACAGTGCAAGAGTACAATTAGTAACTAAATAACAGTACAAAAGTACAATAGTAACTAAATAACAGTACAAGAGTACAATTAGTAACTAAATAACAGTGCAAGAGTGCAATAATAACTAAATAACAGTGCAAGAGTACAATTAGTAACTAAATAACAGTGCAAGAGTACAATAGTAACTAAATAACAGTGCAAGAGTGCAATAATAACTAAATAACAGTACAAGAGTACAATTAGTAACTAAATAACAGTGCAATAATAACTAAATAACAGTGCAAGAGTACAATTAGTAACTAAATAACAGTACAAGCGTACAATTAGTAACTAAATAACAGTACAAGAGTATAATTAGCAACTAAATAACAGTGCAAGAGTGCAATAATAACTAAATAACAGTACAAGAGTACAATTAGTAACTAAATAACAGTACAAGAGTACAATTAGTAACTAAATAACAGTACAAGAGTACAATTAGTAACTAAATAACAGTACAAGAGTACAATAGTAACTAAATAACATTACAAGAGTATAATAGTAACTAAATAAGAGTACAAGAGTACAATAGTAAGTAAATAACAGTACAAGAGTACAATTAGTAATTAAATAACAGTACAAGAGTACAATTAGTAACTAAATAACAATAGAAGAGTACAACAAGTAAGTAAATAACAGTACAAAAGTACAATAGTAACTAAATAACAGTACAAAAGTACAATAGTAACTAACAGTACAATAGTAAATAAAAAACAGTACAAGAGTACAATTAGTAACTAAATAACAGTACAAGAGTACAATTAGTAGCTAAATAACAATAGAAGAGTACAATAAGTAAGTAAATAACAGTACAAAAGTACAATAGTAACTAAATAACAGTACAAAAGTACAATAGTAACTAACAGTACAATAGTAAATAAAAAACAGTACAAGAGTACAATTAGTAACTAAATAACAGTACAAGAGTACATTTAGTAACTAAATAACAGTACAAGAGTACTATTAGTGACTAAATAACAGTACAAGAGTCCAATAGTAACTAAATAACAGTAGAAGAGTACAATTAGTAACTAAATAACAGTGCAAGAGTACAATAGTAACTAAATAACAGTCCAAGAGTACAATTAGTAACTAAATAACAGTCCAAGAGTACAATTAGTAACTAAATAACAGTACAAGAGTACAATAGTAACTAAATACCAGTACAAGAGTCTAATAGTAACTAAATAACAGTACAAGAGTCCAGTAGTAACTAAATATCAGTACAAGAGTAGAATAGTAACTAAATAACAGCACAAGAGTACAATTAGTAACTAAATAACAGCACAAGAGTACAATAGTAACTAAATAACAGTACAAGAGTGCAATAGTAACTAAATATCAGTACAAGAGTACAATTAGTAACTAAATATCAGTACAAGAGTACAATTAGTAACTAAATAACAGTACAAGAGTACAATTAGCAACTAAATAACAGTGCAAGAGTGCAATAGTAACTAAATATCAGTACAAGAGTACAATAGTAACTAAATATCAGTAAAAGAGTACAATTAGTAACTAAATACCAGTACAAGAGTAGAATAGTAACTAAATAACAGTACAAGAGTACAATTGGTAACTAAATAACAGCACAAGAGTAGAATAGTAACTAAATAACAGTACAAGACTACAATTAGTAACTAAATAACAGCACAAGAGTACAATAGTAACTAAATAACAGTACAAGAGTACAATTAGTAACTAAATAACAGTGCAAGAGTACAATAGTAACTAAATAACAGTGCAAGAGTGCAATAATAACTAAATAACAGTACAAGAGTACAATTAGTAACTAAATAACAGTACAAGAGTACAATTAGTAACTAAATAACAGTGCAAGAGTACAATTAGTAACTAAATAACAGTGCAAGAGTGCAATAATAACTAAATAACAGTGCAAGAGTACAATTAGTAACTAAATAACAGTACAAAAGTACAATAGTAACTAAATAACAGTACAAGAGTACAATTAGTAACTAAATAACAGTGCAAGAGTGCAATAATAACTAAATAACAGTGCAAGAGTACAATTAGTAACTAAATAACAGTGCAAGAGTACAATAGTAACTAAATAACAGTGCAAGAGTGCAATAATAACTAAATAACAGTACAAGAGTACAATTAGTAACTAAATAACAGTGCATTAATAACTAAATAACAGTGCAAGAGTACAATTAGTAACTAAATAACAGTACAAGCGTACAATTAGTAACTAAATAACAGTACAAGAGTATAATTAGCAACTAAATAACAGTGCAAGAGTGCAATAATAACTAAATAACAGTACAAGAGTACAATTAGTAACTAAATAACAGTACAAGAGTACAATTAGTAACTAAATAACAGTACAAGAGTACAATTAGTAACTAAATAACAGTACAAGAGTACAATAGTAACTAAATAACATTACAAGAGTATAATAGTAACTAAATAACAGTACAAGAGTACAATAGTAAGTAAATAACAGTACAAGAGTACAATTAGTAATTAAATAACAGTACAAGAGTACAATTAGTAACTAAATAACAATAGAAGAGTACAACAAGTAAGTAAATAACAGTACAAAAGTACAATAGTAACTAAATAACAGTACAAAAGTACAATAGTAACTAACAGTACAATAGTAAATAAAAAACAGTACAAGAGTACAATTAGTAACTAAATAACAGTACAAGAGTACAATTAGTAACTAAATAACAGTACAAGAGTACTATTAGTGACTAAATAACAGTACAAGAGTCCAATAGTAACTAAATAACAGTACAAAAGTCCAATAGCAACTAAATAACAGTACAAGAGTCCAATAGTAACTAAATAACAGTACAAGAGTAGAATAGTAACTAAATAACAGTACAAGAGTACAATTGGTAACTAAATAACAGCACAATAGTACAATTAGTAACTAAATAACAGTCCAAGAGTACAATTAGTAACTAAATAACAGTACAAGAGTACAATAGTAACTAAATAACAGTACAAGAGTACAATAGTAACTAAATAACAGTCCAAGAGTACAATTAGTAACTAAATAACAGTACAAGAGTACAATTAGTAATTAAATAACAATACAAGAGTACAATTAGTAATTAAATAACAATACAAGAGTACAATTAGTAATTAAATAACAGTACAAGAGTACAATAGTAACTAAATAACAGTACAATAGTAACTAAATAACAGTACAAGAGTACAATAGTAACTAAATAACAGTACAATAGTACAATTAGTAACTAAATAACAGTACAAGAGTACAATAGTATCTGAATAACAGTACAAGAGTACAATTAGTAATTAAATAACAGTACAAGAGTACAATAGTAATGAAATAACAGTACAAGAGTACAGTAGTAACTAAATAACAGTACAAGAGTACAATTAGTAAACTGTATCTTCCATCCAGCCACTGAGAATTAAGTTTCTGCCTTACTATCTTCCTCACGCCTCACTACCTGCCCACTCGACCCTATCCCTTCCCATCTAATACCCTCCCTGTCTTCCACCCTAACTCCTGCTCTTACCCACATCTTCAACCTATCTCTCTCTACCGGCTTATTCCCATCTTCTTTCAAACATGCAAAAGTCACTCCCATACTCAAAAAACCCTCCCTCGACCCTCTCCTGAAAGCTACCGTCCCATATCACTGCTTCCACTAACATTAAAACTCCTTGAAAAACTAGTTTACAATTTTCTAAACCACTTCCGGTCCGCCAACTCCTTGCTTGACCCACTGCAATCCGGATTCCGCCCAAAACACTCAACTGAGACTGCCCTTACCAAGGTCACAAACGATCTTCTCTCTGCTAAAAATATTAGCCACTACTCTATTTTCATCTTACTTGACCTCTCAGCTGCCTTCGACACAGTTGACCACCCCCTCCTCCTACAGACCCTTAGCTCTTTTAGCCTCTGTGACACTGCTCTTTCCTGGATTCACTCCTATCTTTCTCACAGGTATTTTTCTGTGTCATTTGCCAGCGACTCCTCCTCTCCTATGCCTCTGTCTGTTATAGTACCTCAAGGATCTGTTCTGGGTCCTCTACTCTTCTCCAGCTATACTTCTTCGCTGGGTACACTTATCAACAGTTAAGGCTTCAAATATCACCTCTATGCTGATGACACCCAGATCTACCTCTCCACCCCTGCTCTCTCTCCCTCTGCCCTCTCTCATGTCGGCAACTGCTTATCTGGTATTTCTTCCTGGATGGCCTCTCACCACCTAAAGACTAACATGTCCAAGACTGAGCTCCTTTTTATCCCCCCCTCAAGCTCTACGCCGACTTCTGACTTCTCTATCCCTGTTGACGGCATCACCATTTCCCCATTGCCCCAAGTCCGCTGCCTTGGAGTCCCACTTGACTCAAACCTATCATTCGTCCCCCATATCCAATCGCTTTCTACATCCTGCCACAATCATCTACGCAATATTTCAAAAATTCGCCCTTTTCTGAGCGCTGACACCACAAAGCAAATAATCCACTCCCTTGTTATCTCCCGACTTGACAACTGCAATAACCTACTCGCTGGCCTTATTCTTTCCCGCCTCTCCCCCCTTCAATCCATCTTAAATGCCTCTGCCAGGCTGATCCACCTTTCCTGTCGATCTGTATCTGCTGCACCTCTCTGTGAGTCCCTTCATTGGCTCCCCATTCACAGCAGAATTAAATTCAAAATTCTCACCCTTACATACAAAGCTCTCACCAACGCCGCTCCCCTCTACCTATCCTCTCTAATACACAAGTATACTCCAGCCCGTCCACTAAGATCCAACAATGACCTGCTCCCTGCATCCGCAACTATCACCTCCTCTCATGCTAGACTGCAGGACTTCTGTCGTACAGCACCTACCCTCTGGAACACTCTCCCCGTGCAGCACCTACCCTCAGGAACACTCTCCCTCGGGCTGTCAGGCTTTGCCCTAATCTTTCTTCCTTTAAATGTTCCCTGAAGACTTTTCTGTTCAGAGAAGCCGACCACCTAATTCAATAATAAATTAATTTCACTTACCTAACATTTTCCTCATCTAACTCTTTATTAACATCCTTCTGAATCTTGCTGTCCTCACCTCCTGTTTCTCAACCTCCTACACTTCTAGATTGTAAGTTCCCACGGGAATAGGGCCCTCAATCCCTCCTGTATGTGTTTGTAAATTTTTTCCTGTCTCTTACAAGTCTTGTATTGTTTTATTCAAATTAATTGTATACATGGACAGCACTGCGGAATATGTTGGTGTTTAATAAATAAAGTATAATAATAAAAAATAATAATAATTAGTAACTAAATAACAGTACAAAAGTACAATTAGTAACTAAATAACAGTCCAAGAGTACAATTAATAACTAAATAACAGTCCAAGAGTACAATTAGTAACTAAATAACAGTCCAAGAGTACAATTAGTAACTAAATAACAGTCCAAGAGTACAATAGTAACTAAATAACAGTACAAAAGTACAATAGTAACTAACAGTACAAGAGTACAATAGTAAATAAAAAACAGTACAAGAGTACAATTAGTAACTAAATAACAGTACAATAGTACATTAAGTAACTAAATAACAGTACAAGAGTACAATTAGTGACTAAATAAGAGTACAAGAGTACAATAGTAACTAAATAACAGTACAAGAGTACAATAGTAACTAAATAACAGTACGAGAGTCTAATAGTAACTAAATACCAGTACAAGAGTACAGTAGTAACTAAATACCAGTACAAGAGTAGAATAGTAACTAAATATATCAGTACAAGAGTACAATAGTAACTAAATAACAGTGGAAGAGTACAATAGTAACTAAATAACAGTCCAAGAGTACAATAGTAACTAAATAACAGTCCAAGAGTACAATTAGTAACTAAATAACAGTGCAAGAGTACAATAGTAGCTAAATAACAGTCCAAAAGTACAATTAGTAACTAAATAACAGTCCAAGAGTACAATTAGTAACGAAATAACAGTACAAGAGTACAATTAGTAACTAAATAACAGTACAAGAGTACAATTAGTAACTAAATAACAGTACAAACATACAATAGTAACTAAATAACAGTACAAGAGTACAATTAGTAACTAAATAACAGTACAAGAGTACAATTAGTAATTAAATAACAGTACAAGAGTACAATTAGTAATTAAATAACAGTACAAGAGTACAATAGTAGCTTAATAACAGTACAATAGTAACTAAAAAACAGTACAAGAGTCCAATAGTAACTAAATACAGTACAAGAGTACAGTAGTAACTAAATACCAGTACAAGAGTAGAATAGTAACTAAATAACAGTACAAGAGTACAATTGGTAACTAAATAACAGTAGAAGAGTACAATAGTAACTAAAAAACAGTACAAGAGTACATTTAGTAACTAAATAACAGTACAAGAGTACAATTAGTAACTAAATAACAGTACAAACATACAATAGTAACTAAATAACAGTACAAGAGTACAATTAGTAACTAAATAACAGTACAAAAGTTCAATAGTAACTAAATAACAGTACAAAAGTACAATTAGCAACTAAATAACAGTACAAGAGTACAATTAGTAACTAAATAACAGTACAAGAGTACAATTAGTAATTAAATAACAGTACAAGAGTACAATTAGTAATTAAATAACAGTACAAGAGTACAATAGTAGCTTAATAACAGTACAATAGTAACTAAAAAACAGTACAAGAGTCCAATAGTAACTAAATACAGTACAAGAGTACAGTAGTAACTAAATACCAGTACAAGAGTAGAATAGTAACTAAATAACAGTACAAGAGTACAATTGGTAACTAAATAACAGTAGAAGAGTACAATAGTAACTAAAAAACAGTACAAGAGTACATTTAGTAACTAAATAACAGTACAAGAGTACAATTAGTAACTAAATAACAGTACAAACATACAATAGTAACTAAATAACAGTACAAGAGTACAATTAGTAACTAAATAACAGTACAAAAGTTCAATAGTAACTAAATAACAGTACAAAAGTACAATTAGCAACTAAATAACAGTACAAGAGTACAATTAGTAACTAAATAACAGTACAAGAGTACAATTAGTGACTAAATAAGAGTACAAGAGTACAATAGTAACTAAATAACAGTACAAGAGTACAATAGTAACTAAATAACAGTACAAGAGTACAGTAGTAACTAAATAACAGTAGAAGAGTACAATAGTAACTAAATAACAGTACAAGAGCACAATAGTAACTAAATAACAGTACGAGAGTCCAATAGTAACTAAATACAGTACAAGAGTACAGTAGTAACTAAATACCAGTACAAGAGTAGAATAGTAACTAAATAACAGTACAAGAGTACAATTGGTAACTAAATAACAGTACAAGAGTACAATAGTAACTAAATAACAGTACAAGAGTACAATTGGTAACTAAATAACAGTACAAGAGTACAACTAGTAACTAAATAACAGTACAAGAGAACATTTAGTAACTAAATAACAGTACAAGAGTACAATTAGTAACTAAATAACAGTACAAACATACAATAGTAACTAAATAACAGTACAAGAGTACAATTAGTAACTAAATAACAGTACAAAAGTACAATAGTAACTAAATAACAGTCCAAAAGTACAATTAGCAACTCAATAACAGTACAAGAGTACAATTAGTAACTCAATAACAGTACAAGAGTACAATTAGTAACTCAATAACAGTCCAAAAGTACAATTAGTAACTAAATAACAGTACAAGAGTACAATAAGTAATTAAATAACAGTACAAGAGTACAATAGTAACTAAATAACAGTACAAGAGTACAATAGTAACTGAATAACAGTACAAGACTGCAATTAGTAATTAAATAACAGTACAAGAGTACAATTAGTAACTAAATAACAGTACAAGAGTACAATTAGTAACTAAATAACAGTACAAGAGTACAATAGTAACTAAATAACAGTACAAGAGTATAATAGTAAATAAATAAGAGTACAAGAGTACAATAGTAACTAAATAACAGTACAAGAGTACAATTAGTAACTAAATAACAGTCCAAAAGTACAATTAGTAACTAAATAACAGTACAAGAGTACAATAAGTAATTAAATAACAGTACAAGAGTACAATTAGTGACTAAATAACAGGACAAGAGTACAATAGTAACTAAATAACAGTACGAGAGTCCAATAGTAACTAAAGAACAGTACAAGAGTACAGTAGTAACTAAATAACAGTACAAGAGTACAATTAGTAACTAAATAACAGTACAAGAGTACAATTAGTAATTAAATAACAGTACAAGAGTACAATTAGTAATTAAATAACAGTACAAGAGTACAATAGTAGCTTAATAACAGTACAATAGTAACTAAATAACAGTACAAGAGTACAATAGTAACTACAAAACAGTACAAGAGTACAATTAGTAACTAAATAACAGTACAAGAGTACAATAGTAACTGAATAACAGTACAAGACTACAATTAGTAATTAAATAACAGTACAAGACTACAATTAGTAATTAAATAACAGTACAAGAGTACAGTAGTAACTAAATAACAGTACAAGAGTACAATTAGTAATTAAATCACAGTACAAGAGTACAATTAGTTATTAAATAACAGTACAAGAGTACAATTATTAATTAAATAACAGTACAAGAGTACAATTAGTTATTAAATAACAGTACAAGAGTACAATAGTAACTAAATAACAGTAGAAGAGTACAATAGTAACTGAATAACAGTACAAGACTGCAATTAGTAATTAAATAACAGTACAAGAGTACAATAGTAACTAAATAACAGTACAAGAGTACAATAGTAACTGAATAACAGTACAAGACTACAATTAGTAATTAAGTAACAGTACAAGAGTACAATAGTAATAGTAACTAAATAACAGTACAAGAGTACAATAGTAATAGTAATTAAATAACAGTACAAGAGTACAGTAGTAACTAAATAACAGTACAAGAGTACAATTAGTAAACTTACTTCTCTTCTCTCATATCTACTCTTTCCTCAAACGCTAAACTACTCTTCTCCACCTTTAACTCTCTACTCTACCCACCTGCTCCACCACCCCTGCCTGTCTTTAGTTCTCAAGACCTGGCAGACTACTTCTTAAACAAAACACGTACTATCCAAAGCAACATCCCAACACCAACCTGCAATATTCCAACAACAGGCCCAATTACTCCCTCTGCCACCCTCTGTATCTTCCAAATAACAGTACAAGAATACAATTAGTAACTAAATAACAGTACAAACATACAATAGTAACTAAATAACAGTACAAGAGTACAATTAGTAACTAAATAGCAGTGCAAGAGTACACTAGTAACTAAATAACAGTACAAGAGTACAATTAGCAACTAAATAACAGTACAAGAGTACAATTAGTAACTCAATAACAGTACAAAAGTACAATAGTAACTAAATAACAGTACAACAGTCTTGTACTGTTATTCAGTTACTATTGTACTCTTGTTGTAACTAAATAACAGTAAAATATTATAATTAGTAACTAAATAACAGTACAAAAGTACAATTAGTAACTAAATAACAGTACAAAAGTACAATAGTAACTAAATAACAGTACAAGAGTACAATAGTAACTAAATAACAGTACAAGAGTACAATTAGTAACTAAATAACAGTACAAGAGTACAATAGTAACTAAATAAAAGTACAAGAGTACAATAGTAACTAAATAACAGTACAAGAGTACAATTAGTAACTAAATAACAGCACAAGAGTACAATAGTAAATAAAATACAGTACAAGAGTGCAATTAGTAACTAAATAACACTACAAGAGTACAATTAGAAATAGAGTAAACCAAGTCTCTATGGGAGGTGCGCAAAGTTCAAAAGGATGTTCAGTATGAGGATGTTCCCAGGGTATTCCGAAGAAGCGGGCAGCACTCTTGTAAAGTGAGGGTGGGTACCTGTAAATCAAAGAGAAAGAGAGAGGCGCCTCTCTCTTTCTCTTTGATTTAAGAGTACAATTAGTAACTAAATAACAGTACAAGAGTACAGTAGTAACTAAATAACAGTACAAGAGTACAGTAGTAACTAAATAACAGTACAAGAGTACAATAGTAACTAAATAACAGTACAAGAGTACAATTAGTAACTAAATAACAGTACAAGATTATAATAGTAACTAAATAACAGTACAAGAGTACAATTAGTAACTAAATAACAATACAAGATTATAATAGTAACTAAATAACAGTACAAGAGTACAATAGTAACTAAATAACAGTACAAGAGTATAATAGTAACTAAATAAGAGTTCAAGAGTACAATTAGTAATTAAATAACAGTACAAGAGTACAATTAGTAACTAAATAACAATAAAAAAGTACAATTAGTAACTAAATAACAATACAAAAGTACAATAGTAACTATATATCAGTACAAGAGTACAATAGTAACTAAATAACAGTAGAAGAGTATAATAGTTAGTAACTAAATAAGTGTACAAAAGTACAATAGTAACTAAATAACAGTAAAATAGTATAATTAGTAACTAAATAACAGTACAAGAGTACAATTAGTAACTAAATAAAAGTACAAGTTTATAATAGTAACTAAATAACAGTACAAGAGTCCAATAGTAACTAAATAACAATACAAGAGTACAATAGTAACTAAATAACAGTACAAGAGTCCAATAGTAACTAAATAACAGTACAAGAGTACAATTAGTAACTAAATAAAAGTACAAGATTATAGTAGTAACTAAATAACAGTACAAGAGTCCAATAGTAACTAAATAACAATACAAGAGTACAATAGTAACTAAATAACAGTACAAGAGTACAATAGTAACTAAATAACAGTACAAGAGTCCAATAGTAACTAAATAAGAGTACAATAGTAAGTAAATAACAGTTCAAGAGTACAATTAGTAACTAAATAACAGTACAAGAGTACAATTAGTAACTAAATAACAGTACAAGAGTACAATTAGTAATTTAATAACAGTACAATAGTACAATTAGTAATTAAATAACAGTACAAGAGTACAATAGTAACTAAATAACAGTACAAAAGTACAATAGTAACTAACAGTACAAGAGTACAATAGTAACTAAATAACAGTACAAGAGTACAATTAGTAACTAAATAACAGTACAAGAGTACAATAGTAAATAAATAAATAACAGTACAAGAGTACAATTATTAACTAAATAACAGTACAAGAGTACAATTATTAACTAAATAACAGTACAAGAGTACAATTAGTAATTTAATAACATTACAATAGTACAATTAGTAATTAAATAACAGTACAAGAGTACAATAGTAACTAAATAACAGTACAAAAGTACAATAGTAACTAACAGTACAAGAGTACAATAGTAACTAAATAACAGTACAAGAGTACAATAGTAACTAAATAACAGTACAAGCGTATAATAGTAACTAAATAACAGTACAAGAGTACAATAGTAAGTAAATAACAGTTCAAGAGTACAATTAGTAATTAAATAACAGTACAAGAGTACAATTAGTAACTAACTAACAGTACAAGAGTACAATAGTAAATAAATAAACAGTACAAGAGTACAATAGTTTCTAAAAACCACTACAAGAATACAATTAGTAACTAAATAACAGTACATGAGTATAATATGTAACTAAATAACAATACAAGAGTACAATTAGTGACTAAATAACAGTACAAGAGTACAATAGTGTTACGGTACCAACAGTGTACCAAGGGTTAATACCAGATGAACAATGTCCTGCATAGGGAATCAGCAATTCACAACCCCAATCAGATTCCTCCTCAACATGAGACCAGGCTCCACATTTCAGGTTTAAAACAGAATGACATTTATTAAAAGGCTATGCCTAGTATTTATGCAGGTCTGACCCCCCAGATGGGGGGTTGAAAGAATGTTGTACATTAGATGGAGGGAACACGCCCTTTGACATGATACAATAGAATACCTTGCTCAAGCTGATAACAACTTAAACACAAGACACACACTTGGCTTTTCTTATCACTGAGGCGTCTGCTCTCTAGATGTGATTAAACAATGGAATGTTTATTACTTAAACGTAATTATAGCACACAATAGCTGAGGCCAGCAAACCTGTCTTTTAGAAAACAGCTTCTCAAAGCTACACAAGGTAAATTCTTTTAGTTCTGACCACAGGGTCTGTCACATAGCTCCCCCCTTGTGGAACACTCCAGCAGACCCGGCTTGACCCTTTGGCGGGTCAACCTGGGGATGACCGGACCGGGAGGTGGTAGGCATGTCAGTTTGCCAGGACAATCCATCTGTATTCCCGTTATGAGAGAGAATTCCTGTCCATACAAACAAGGGTTCAACTTCCTCAGTGCCCAGACTAGGGCTAAACAGTCCTTCAAAATATCATCAGCTTCTTTACGAGTTTTCTGTACCTGCTCTTTATAGGTATCCACAATCCCTTCATACTGACATATGGTGCCCTTGAGTTGCTGCACCTCACTGTGAGCCAGTGTCAGCTTCTCCTCCAGTGTCACTAAGTTTGTCTTTAATGTTTCATGTTCCACTCTCAAGCTAGTGTTTTCTGCAGTCTGTCGGTGCAGCTTGTCTAGCAGAGATTCCTGTTCTAAACGTGCTTTTTCCTCTGCGCTCCTCTTCTCCTTCATCAGCGCATTGTAATGGGACTTCCACGTATCAATAGCGGATAGAGATTTACTGAGCTCAGCGTCCTGGGGCTTAGCAGCAGGTGGGTCAGTCTCTGCTGCACGGATCTGGGCATGGGTAGTCACAGGGTTAACATCAGCGGGACCCATGGGAGCATAGGCAGAAACAAGGGGGGCCAAGTTATTTCCAAGGAGAACATCAGCAGGTAAGTCCTTCTTGACCCCCACATTCACAGGTCTAGCGCCCACTCCCCAATCCAAATGTACCCTGGCAACAGGTAGGCGGAACACAGTGCCCCCTGCTACCCTCACAGCCACAGTGTCTCCAGTGTGCTGTTTCTCAGACACAAAGTTCTTTCGAAGCAAGGTCATGGTAGCACCAGTATCCCGTAGACCACTGACCTCCTTCCCATTCACTTTAACCAGTTGCCGGTTATTCCAGTGGGCAGCTTGCACGGGGTCTGCTTCATGTAGGCTGCCCCAGCATTCTTGCGCCTCTACGTAGCGGGCCGCAGGCTGAGGATTACGTGGGATTCCGCCGGCGGGTCTTCTCCAGGACTGTGCTTGGTTCGCTGCGTTTAGGGGACACTCTGGTCTTTTGTGCCCTAGTTGCTTACATCCAAAGCACCGAATAGGTTGTGAGTAGCCCCGCGAATTGAACCGGGCTCTCTGAGGGTAGTTCGTGGCCGGAGGCCGTGTGGTATAGCGGTGCACCGGGGGTTGGTAACTGGCAGCTGCTGGGGTGACTGGGGGTCTGTACTCCACTCTAGCAGGGGGCTTAGTGGTAGCAGTGTCCAGTTTGCGGGCATCCGTATACTCATCTGCCAAGCGAGCCGCTTCATGCAGGGTGGAGGGTTTACGGTCCCGAACCCACTCTCTAACTCCTGCGGGTAACTTGTCGAAGTAATGTTCCAACAGGAATAGCTGCAGCACCTCTTCCCCAGATACGGCTTGGCACCCCGCTATCCAGTGAGCTGCTGTGCGGTGAACCTTACATGCCCACTCAAGGTAGGAATCTCCAGCTAATTTAACAGTGTCTCTGAACCGCCTCCGGTATGCCTCCGGTGTAACCGCATACCTGGAGAGCAGAGCCTCTTTCACAGTATTATAATCCCCAACTTCCTCATCTGGAATGGCCCGAAAAGCCTCACTGGCCCGGCCGGATAATTTTCCGGATAATATCATGAGCCAGTCCTCTGCGGGTACCTTGTGTAGTGCACATTGCTTCACAAAATCCGCAAAGTACCCATCAATCTCTCCTTCTGTTTCCAGGAAGTTTTTAAAAGCTGCAAAATTTACTTTTCACTTTTCCACTCGGGTTGCTGTGACTTGGGCTGCTGCAGCGCCGCTTTGGCAAAGTAGGTTGGCCTCCACAGCTGCTATGACCCGGTCGATAATTTCGGCAGATGGGTTGGGGCCATAATATGCCAGTCTTATTTTAACCGCCCGATCAAAGCTTGCTTCTTCAGGGGTTCTGTCTGATATGCTGGGCCCATTGGTTCCTTCTGTCCCTGGTACTCTTTCCATCTTAGTCAGTAATGTAATAATCCCCCTCTTCCTGAGGTTACTGGCTTGTGTAGTTGCTCTTCTGGGCGATAAGGTTCATTCCGTCGCTTGCCACCAATTGTTACGGTACCAACAGTGTACCAAGGGTTAATACCAGATGAACAATGTCCTGCATAGGGAATCAGCAATTCACAACCCCAATCAGTTTCCCCCTCAACATGAGACCAGGCTCCACATTTCAGGTTTAAAACAGAATGACATTTATTAAAAGGCTATGCCTAGTATTTATGCAGGTCTGACCCCCCAGATGGGGGGGTTGAAAGAATGTTGTACATTAGATGGGGGGAACACGCCCTTTGACATGATACAATAGAATACCTTGCTCAAGCTGATAACAACTTAAACACAAGACACACACTTTGCTTTTCTTATCACTGAGGCGTCTGCTCTCTAGATGTGATTAAACAATGGAATGTTTATTACTTAAACGTAATTATATCACACAATAGCTGGGGCCAGCAAACCTGTCTTTTAGAAAACAGCTTCTCAAAGCTACACAAGGTCAATTCTTTTAGTTCTTACCACAGGGTCTGTCACAAATAGTAACTAAATAACAGTAGAAGAGTACAATAGTAACTAAAGAACAGTACAAGAGTCCAATAGTAACTAAATAACAGTACAAGAGTCCAATAGTAACTAAATAACAATACAAGAGTCCAATAGTAACTAAATAACAGTACAAGAGTCCAATAGTAACTAAATAACAGTACAAGAGTCCAATAGTAACTAAATAACAGTACGAGAGTCCAATAGTAACTAAATAACAGTACAAGAGTACAATAGTAACTAAAGAACAGTACAAGAGTACAGTAGTAACTAAAGAACAGTACAAGAGCACAGTAGTAACTAAATAACAGTACAAGAGTACAATTAGTAACTAAATAACAGTACAAGAGTACAATTAGTAACTAAATAACAGTACAAAAGCACAATAGTAACTAAATAACAGTACAAAAGCACAATAGTAACTAAATAACAGTACAAGAGTATAATAGTAACTAAATAACAGTACAAAAGCACAATAGTAACTAAATAACAGTACAAGAGTATAATAGTAACTAAATAACAGTACAAGAGTACAATAGTAACTAAATAACAGTACAAGAGTATAATAGTAACTAAATAACAGTACAAGAGTACAATAGTAACTAAATAACAGTACAAGAGTACAATAGTAACTAAATAACAGTACAAGAGTATAATAGTAACTAAATAACAGTACAAGAGTACAATAGTAAGTAAATAACAGTTCAAGAGTTCAATTAGTAACTAAATAACAGTACAAGAGTTCAATTAGTAACTAAATAACAGTACAAGAGTACAATTAGTAGCTAAATAACAGTACAAGAGTACAATAGTAATTTAATAACAGTACAAGAGTACAATTAGTAACTAAATAACAGTACAAGAGTACAATTAGTAACTAAATAACAGTACAAGAGTACAAAAGTAATTTAATAACAGTACAAGAGTACAATTAGTAACTAAATAACAGTACAAGAGTACAATAGTAATTTAATAACAGTACAAGAGTACAATTAGTAACTAAATAACAGTACAGGAGTACAATTAGTAACTAAATAACAGTACAAGAGTACAATAGTAACTAAATAACAATACAAGAGTACAATAGTAACTAAATAACAGTACAAGAGTGCAGTAGTAATTTAATAACAGTACAAGAGTACAATTAGTAACTAAATAACAGTACAGGAGTATAATTAGTAACTAAATAACAGTACAAAAGCACAATAGTAACTAAATAACAGTACAAAAGCACAATAGTAACTAAATAACAGTACAAGAGTATAATAGTAACTAAATAACAGTACAAAAGCACAATAGTAACTAAATAACAGTACAAGAGTATAATAGTAACTAAATAACAGTACAAGAGTACAATAGTAACTAAATAACAGTACAAGAGTATAATAGTAACTAAATAACAGTACAAGAGTACAATAGTAACTAAATAACAGTACAAGAGTACAATAGTAACTAAATAACAGTACAAGAGTATAATAGTAACTAAATAACAGTACAAGAGTACAATAGTAAGTAAATAACAGTTCAAGAGTTCAATTAGTAACTAAATAACAGTACAAGAGTTCAATTAGTAACTAAATAACAGTACAAGAGTACAATTAGTAGCTAAATAACAGTACAAGAGTACAATAGTAATTTAATAACAGTACAAGAGTACAATTAGTAACTAAATAACAGTACAAGAGTACAATTAGTAACTAAATAACAGTACAAGAGTACAATAGTAATTTAATAACAGTACAAGAGTACAATTAGTAACTAAATAACAGTACAAGAGTACAATAGTAATTTAATAACAGTACAAGAGTACAATTAGTAACTAAATAACAGTACAGGAGTACAATTAGTAACTAAATAACAGTACAAGAGTACAATAGTAACTAAATAACAATACAAGAGTACAATAGTAACTAAATAACAGTACAAGAGTGCAGTAGTAATTTAATAACAGTACAAGAGTACAATTAGTAACTAAATAACAGTACAGGAGTATAATTAGTAACTAAATAACAGTACAAGAGTGCAGTAGTAACTAAATAACAGTACAAGAGTACAATAGTAACTAAATAACAGTACAAGAGTACAATTAGTAACTAAATAACAGTACAAGAGTGCAGTAGTAACTAAATAACAGTACAAGAGTACAATTAGTAACTAAGTAACAGTACAGGAGTACAATAATAACTAAAACAGAGTACTAGATTACAAATAGTAAATATATAACAGTACAGGAGTACAATTAGTAACTAAATAACAGTACAAGAGTGCAGTAGTAACTAAATAACAGTACAAGAGTACAATTAGTAACTAAGTAAGAGTACAGGAGTACAATAATAACTAAAACAGAGTACTAGATTACAAATAGTAAATATATAACAGTACAAGAGTGCAATTAGTAACTAAGTAAGAGTACAAGAGTACAATAAAGAAGGTAAAACAATTTGTGCAAATAAGGGAGATCCCTGGAGATAAGGGAGGGTTGGCAGACCATTGTGTAATCACAGAGCATAACTGTAGTTTGCAGAGAGCTGTGCACAAGAAGACAGTCATTGAGGGTTGTGTATATGGCTGGCACCTGCATTAATGCACTCATCATGTGCACTGTGGTCACCTCTGGTGTTGGAGGGTACCAGGGTACGTGCACTCACATGTTTTCTGCTGTGCACATTATCTAGAGTGCAGTGATGTATGTGATGCTATGAAATAGACATAGATGATAATAAATGTGTCTGTAGGTAATTATATGTGCAGGGAATGGGGGAAATGTGAGTGCAGGGTGCTAGGTGTTGTTTAGGTGGCACTGTGCCCTTGCCAGGCGCCTGCCAGCTCATGTTTTCTCAGGGTAAAATGATACAGCCATATCACAACTGGGTTATGTAAGAGGTTTACACCGGATTAATGTCTGAGATCCCATGAGGAGCTGTAATCCTGCAGTACAATACGCTGACAATGCTGTGAAACCAGAGAGATTTTTTAACAGGGAATTTGTTATTGTTCCCTGGTTTATGAAGCCGTTCCTTCAGGACACTAAATCTTGGATTTTTTTTAAATAATATTAATTTTGAGCATTACATGTAATCATTGTTCACACAGAGCAGCAAGTAATATCATTACAAACAGATGGCCAGGTAATTGTATGTGAGCGTATTTACATCTGATGCCAGTTAAGCCAACAGCAATGAACTCCAGGCCTCAGACAGGCAGTGTTAAATCACAATCTGTCACCCCAAACCAACATCACACTCAGCAGTTAAAAGGTCCAAATCCTATTCAACCTCACAACACACTGCAAACTGATGTGAACTACAGGCAAAACCTACTTGTATTAGTGGAAGTCTAAGCTAACTCCTGAACGTAGCCACAGAGCTCCCTATGTCTAATGAAATAGGTTATATTATTATCACACACACACATCGTGTACTCTCACACACACACATACTGTACACACACAAACATACTGTATACACACATGCTGTACACACACAAACATACTGTTCACACACACTATACACACACATACTGTATACACACACATACTGTATACACACACATACTGTATACACCCACATACTGTATACACCCACATACTGTACACCCACATGCTGTACACCCACATGCTGTACACCCACATACTGTATACACACATGCTGTACACACACACACGCTGTATACACACATACTGTACACACACATGCTGTATACACACATACTGTACACACTCAAACATACTGTATACACACATGCTGTACACACACAAACATACTGTTCACACACACTGTACACACACACATACTGTATACACACACACATACTGTATACACACACATACTGTATACACACACACATACTGTATACACACACATACTGTACACACATACTGTACACCCACATACTGTATACACACACAAACATACTGTACACACATGCTGTACACCCACATACTGTATACACACATGCTGTACACACACATGCTGTACACACACATGCTGTATACACACATACTGTATACACACATACTGTACACAAACACTGTGCACACACATACTGTATACACACATACTGTATACACACATTCTGTACACACACATGCTGTACACACACATACTGTATACACAAACATACTGTACACACACAAACATACTGTACACACACATACTGTAACAAACACTGTGCACACACATACTGTATACACACACATACTATACACACACATACTGTATACACACATTCTGTACACACACACACATACACTGTACACACACATGCTGTACACACACATACTGTATACACAAACATACTGTACACACACAAACTTTATATCTACACATACTATACACCCACACATACTGTACACGCCCAACATAATGTACACCCACACATACTATATACACAAACAAACATACTGTACACACACATACTGTACACACACAAACATACTATATACACAAACAAATATACTGTATACACACATACTGTATACACACAAACATACTGTATACACACATACTATACACAAACAAACATACTGTATACACACACATACTGTAAACACACACATACTATACACACAAACATACTGTATACACACACATACTATACACACACAAACATACTGTACACACACACATACTGTACACACAAACATACTGTACACACAAACATACTGTACACACAAACATACTGTATACACACACATACTGTACACACACAAACATACTGTATACACACAAACATACTGTATACACACATACTATACACACATACTGTACACACACACATACTGTACACACACATATACTGTATACACACAAACATACTGTATACACACACATACATACTGTATACACACACACATACTGTATACACACATGCTGTACACACACAAACATACTGTATACACACATACTATACACACACATACTATACACACACATATACTGTACACACACATAGTGTACACACACAAACATACTGTACACACACATATACTGTACACACACAAACATACTGTATACACACACAAACATACTGTATACACACATACTGTACACACACATACTGTATACACACATGCTGTACACACACATACTGTACACACACAAACATACTGTATACACACACATAGTGTACACACACATATACTGTACACACACAAACATACTGTATACACTCATACTGTACACACACAAACATACTGTATACACACATACTGTACACACATATACTGTACACACACACATGCTGTATACACACACATACTATACACACACATACTGTACACACACATACTGTACATACACAAACATACTGTATACACAAACAAACATACTGTATACACACATACTGTACACACACAATCATACTGTATACACAAACATACTGTATACACACACTATACATAGTATACACACAAACTTTATATCTACACATACTGTACACACACAAACATACTGTATACACAAACAAACATACTGTATACACACACACTATACACACAAACTTTATATCTACACATACTGTACACACACAAACATACTGTATATATAAACAAACATTCTGTATACACAAACATACTGTATGCACACACTATACACATATTGTACACACATACTATACACACAAACTTTATATCTACACATACTGTACACCCACACATACTGTACACACACATGCTGTGCACACGCATACTCTGTACACACACAAACATACTGTATACACAAACAAACATACTGTATACACAGATACTGTACACACACATACACATACTGTACACACATACTTTATATCTACACATTCTGTACACCCACACATACTGTACATGCCCAACATACTGTACACCCACACATACCGCACCCACACACTAAACACATACTGTACACACACACTATACATTCACACATATTATATACACTCACACTATACATTCACACATATTATACACACACACACAAACATACTGTACACACTCACTAAACACACACTACATACACACACTGTACACACAAACATACACACACATACTGTACAAACACAAACATACTTTACACACAAACACTATACATATACTTTACATACACACAAATACACACACTATACATCCACACATACTGTACACACACACACACACACTGTACCCACACTACACACATTGTACACACACACAAACATACTGTACACACACACACTGTACACACACACTACACACATTGTACACACACACACTGTACACCCACACATACTGTACACACACACACTACACATTCATACATTGTGCACACACACAAACATACTGTACACACTAACTAAAACTACACACACATACTGTACACACCTACTATACACACACACACAAATAATGTATACACACACATACTGTACACATACACTACACACATATTGTGCACACACACTAACTATACACACACACACACATATGTATATATATATATATAAAAATATACATACATAAATACATATATACACACACATACAGAAAGAAGCAAACTCATAGGAACGAACAACCAGCTCAATACCATTGTTAGCCTGTTCCTTGGCAAATTACCACCTGGGTGCAGCTTTTTAGTCTGATCCTGCCTATTACGGTCATTCCAGTGCCGAAATACCAGGCAATTCCTCTCTGAACAAGGAACACAGCAACCCCAGACGATCGTTTCGGCCTTCATTGGGCCTCGTCAGTGAGGTGTAACCATATTCCTCTAAGCACACTGAGCAAGGAGTCCACGTCTGGTTGCCCCTTTTACCCATAGGGAGATTAAATACACACAGAGAGAAGCGCACTCACAGGAACGGACAACCAGCTTTCCTAAAGTATATCAGTCTGATCCTGCATATTATGGCCAGTCCAGTGCCGGAATACCAGGCAAAGAAGCTGCACCCAGGTGGTAAATTGCCATAGAACAGGCTAACAATGGTATTGAGCTGGTTGTCCGTTACTGTGAGTACGCCACTATCTGTATGTATTTAGTCTCCCTATGGGTAAAAGGGGCAACCAGACGTGGACTCCTTGCTCAGTGTGCTTAGAGGAATATAGCTACACCTCACTGACGAGGCCCAATGAAGGCCAAAACGATCGTCTGGGGTTGCTGTGTTCCTTCTTCAGAGAGGAATTGCCTGATATTTCGCCGTTTGACTGACCGTAATAGGCGGGATCATACTGATATACTACAGGAAAGTTCTACTCTGTGAAAATCAATACTGGGCTAAAAGAAGCTGCACCCAGGTCGCCATAGAACAGGCTAACAATGGTATTGAGCTGGTTGTTTATTCCTGTGAGTGCACTTCTCTTTGTATGTATATATATATATATATATATATATATATATATATATATATATATACATATACAGTGGGGGGGAAAAGTATTTAGTCAGCCACCAATTGTGCAAGTTCTCCCACTTAAGAAGATGAGAGAGGCCTGTAATTTTCATCATAAGTATACCTCAACTATGAGAGACAAAATGTGGTAACAAATCCAGACAATCACATTGTCTGATTTGGAAAGAATTTACCTAATGCATACGAGTGGAGTCCCGCCAAACCAACCAACTATTGTCCCTCTCGCAAAACCACCCAACTCCGGCGCACTATATTACCCATAAGGCCACAGGGTGCACCGGAAGTTCGGCCATACTGCGCATGTACAATTTAGCCGAAAAGCACCCGATTATAGGCCGCGCCCCGCATATAGGCCGCACTGCAAATTTAAAGCTACATATCAAGGGAAAAAAGTGCGGCCTATATGCGGAACAATACGGTATTTGCAAATTATGGTGGAAAATAAGTATTTGTTCAATATCAAAAGATCATCTCAATACTTTGTTATATATCCTTTGTTGGCAATGACAGAGGTCAAACGTTTTCTGTAAGTCTTCACAAGGTTGTGGAAGGAGGTTTGCTCTCAAAATCTCATGATACATGGCCCCATTCATTCTTTCATGTACACGGATCAGTCGTCCTGTTCCCTTTGCAGAGAAACAGCCCCAAAGCATGATGTTGCCACCCCCATGCTTCACAGTAGGTATGGTGTTCTCTCTCCTCCAAACACGACAAGTTGTGTTTCTATCAAACAGTTCTACTTTGGTTTCATCTGACCATATGACATTCTCCCAATCCACTTCTGGATCATCCAAATGCTCTCTAGCATACTTCAGATGAGCCCAGACATGTACTGGCTTAAGCAGGGGGACACGTCTGGCACTGCAGGATCTGAGTCCCTGGTGGCGTAGTGTGTTACTGATAGTAGCCTTTGTTACGTTGGTCCCAGCTCTCTGCAGGTCATTCACTAGGTCCCCCCGTGTGGTTCTGGGATGTTTGCTCACTGTTCTTGTGATCATTTTGACCCCACGGGTGAGATCTTGCGTGGAGCCCCAGATCGAGGGAGATTATCAGTGGTCTTGTATGTCTTCCATTTTCTAATTATTGCTCCCACAGTTGATTTCTTCACACCAAGCTGCTTGCCTATTGCAGATTCAGTCTTCCCAGCCTGGTGCAGGTCTACAATTTTGTTTCTGGTGTCCTTCGACAGCTCTTTGGTCTTCACCATAGTGGAGTTTGGAGTGTGACTGTTTGAGGTTGTGGACAGGTGTCTTTTATACTGATAACAAGTTCAAACAGGTGCCATTAATACATGTAATGAGTGGAGGACAGAGGAGCCTCTTAAAGAAGAAGATACAGGTCTGTGAGAGCCAGAAATATTGCTTGTTTGTAGGTGGCCAAATACTTATTTTCCACCATAATATGCAAATAAATTCTTTCCAAATCAGACAAATGAGATTGTCTGGATTTGTTTCCACATTTTGTCTCTCATAGTTGAGGTATAGCTATGATGAAAATTACAGGCCTCTCTCATCTTCTTAAGTGGGAGAACTTGCACAATTGGTGGCTGACTAAATACTTTCCCCCCCCCCACTGTATATATATATATATTCATACACACACATATATAAATACACACATATATATATATATATATGCACATATTCAATGGTGCGGAGCTATCTAAAGGGTGGGGCTAGTGCCATACCATCTTCAAAAGTTACTGGCCGCCACTGCCTTTACATAGATTAATGATGGTCAGAAAAGGGTAGCTCCAGTGTCCCTTTACCCCGGGCTGGTTGACCATCCAATGGTGCTAGCTGCCGGTGATGTTCCCAGTTGTCCTGGGATGCTGCTTGCATGAAGCACCCCCCCATGCGTCCTCAGTCTCAAGGGGACTCCTAAATCGATCAATGGCTACTGGTTCTATTCATCAAACAACCTCATTGGGCCTTGATTTTCGGTCATCAGATGTGCAAGCCTCCCGGACAGGTCCTGGTGGTGTCCAGGTCCACGTCTGCCAGGGCTTCCCTTGTGGGCAGTTGCTCCAGATGTGGCTGACCTGATTGCACCCATAGCACCATAGGGGCTTCCTCCAATCCCTAAACAATGAAGCTGTGTAATTGTAAAATTGCTCCAGAAATAGAAGCTGTAGTGCATCACCCAGGAAAGTTTCCTGCCATCCCTGCATTCGGTTTGACACAACCTGGTGCAACTGGTAAGGCCCACTCTATTAGAGAGTCTTGCTTCTTTTTCCGCAGGTCTCTAAATTTCCTGTTGATGGCATATTGGGCCAGTAGTCAGTTGTTTGTGGGGGGTGGGATGGGAATGGGATAGGCATCAGTCACATTCTTGTCATTTAGATGTCGGTAATCATCGCATTTCACTAAGTACAAGCCACATTAAGCATCAACATAGACAAGTTAAAAGGAAAAGCATTTGCAGGCCCCACTCAATAAATATAAAGTTTGTTTAAATGTCTATATTTTCTTTCTTGGAAAAGATGTATCCCATGCAATTGTCCCCTGGAAGATATATACTGGCGGTGATAATAAGCCTATGGGAGTATGTGTAGGATAGTAATCACCCTAGGATATATTCCCTCTCGCAACATATGCGGGCTAGGTGACAGACCTTCTATGTCTGATACATAACTATGTATTTACTATAGTCTCAATAAGTTTTAGCGGTACTGAGAGATCAGTGCAAATATGTATGAACCAGTGATCACCCTGGGATAAATTCCCTCTCGCATAACCCAGATGCGGACTAGGTGACAGACCTTCTATGTCCGATGTAGTTCTATACAATCCTGTAGTCCCAAAAGACTTCCGCTTCAGATGCACAGTGCTCAACATGGTAACAGTACCTTTAGTATGGTAATCCAGGTGAGAAAGAGAAAGAGAAAGATATATATATATATATATATATATATCTATATATATATAGATATATAGATAGATAGATAGAGTGAGAGAGCACAATAGTAACTGAAATTGCTCCCAATGTGTTTCAGAGCACATGAGCAGACGAACAATAAAGGTTGCTCACTAATGTGTATGTATGTTGGTGAATATATGTATCTTTGTGTGTATATGTATATATATATATATATATATATATATATATATATATATATATATATATATAGTATATATGTGTGTGTGAATATATGTGTGTTTGTGTATGTATTTATATATATATATATATATGTGTGTATGTGTCTTTGTATGCATATATTTTCTTATGTATGTATGTGTATATATGAATGTATGTAATGTTTGGGTGTGCATGTATTTATATATATGTAAAGTGTGTGTATGTATTTATACATATATATAAATACATGCACACCCAAACATTACATACATTCATATATACACATACATACACAAGCAAAGATATGCATACAAAGACACATACACACACACACATATATATATATATATATATATATATGTGTGTGTGTGTGTCTTTGTATGCATATCTTTGCTTGTGTATGTATGTGTATATATATGTAATGTTTGTGTGTGTATACAACGTATTTCTTCACTCTCTTTCTACATAATAGGTTCAGCACACAAGAGGTTAATCATTATTCCCTGTCAGTATAATCTCAGATTATATTTCAGTGTGGGACACCAAAGGGGATTATGAACAACATTTAAGGAGGACGTAGAGGTAAATCAGATAGAGAGAGGAGCTGAGACATACTGAGGGAGGTTGGGGAAGTGAAAGGTAGGGAGGAAGAAGGCGAAAGTTTAACAGAAAGAAAAAATGATACAAAAGGAAAACAAATAAAATGAGAGCAGATAAAGGGCTGATAAATAAATCAGAGAGAGAAAGAAAAAGAGGTAGTGTTTGAGAAGCAAGAATACAGTGATAAAGGCAGCAAAGAACCAGAGAGAAGGAGAAACTAAGACAGGGCAATAGATAATAACCAACTTGTGTGCAGAGTGAAACAGGCAGGAGGTAGTCAGGCGTGAGTCAGGAGTAAGTCAAGAGTTAGTCAGACATGAGTTAGGGAGTTAAAGTAAAGGACAGTGCAGGGGGTAACAGGACAGACCACTCAAGTCTTGCAGGTCACTGGGTGACAAGATGGCGGAACATCTCAACGGGCGTTACATACTGGAGTCTCAGGAAAATCTGGAAGAATATCTCAAAGCTCTGGGTAATGGTGCTGAAGCATTGAGCTAGACATATGGGGGCATTATGTCAGGGACAGTTTGGTGTATAGGTGGCAGTGTGATGTCTGGAGCACAATCAGTATGACACAAGTGTGAACATGTGAGCAGAAGACAGTATAACATATGGGGCCAATGTTACATGATCAGGACAGTGTGACATGTGGGTGGGTTAATGTGACATTCGACAGGTGATTGTGTTATGTGCAGGCTGCGGGGCACAGTGAGCCATGAGGAGCTATGATGACATATATAGGAACAGTATATTTGTGGTAACTGTGTGACATGTGAGGATACTGAGATATATTCACAAACATCTCATCAGCCCTTCACTAAAGCTTCCCCAGCCTACCCAGTCTTTAGTGATCACAGAGTAACGTAGGGACTGGGGGTGAGAAGATATTAGTGAATGAGGAGCTGAAGGACACTAGTTTTATTAGGGACAGAATACTATGAGGTGAGAAGATATTAGTGAATAAAGCGCTGAAGGACACTAGTTTTATTAGGAATAGAATCATGCGAGATAAGATATTAGTGAATGTGGAGCTGAAGGACACTAGTTTTATTGGGGACAGAATAATATGAGGTGAGAAGATATTAGTGAATGAGGAGCTGAATCACACTAGATTTATTGGGGACAGAATAATATGAGGTGAGAAGATATTAGTGAATGAGGAGCTGAATCACACTAGATTTATTGGGGACAGAATACTATGAGGTGAGAAGATATTAGTGAATGAGGAGCTGAAGGACACAAGTTTTATTAGGGACAGAATACTATGAGGTGAGAAGATATTAGTGAATAAAGCGCTGAAGGACACTAGTTTTATTGGGGACAGAATCATGCGAGATGAGAAGATATTAGTGAATGTGGAGCTGAAGGACACTAGTTTTATTAGGGACAAAATACTATGAGGTGAGAAGATATTAGTGAATGTGGAGCTGAAGGACACTAGGTTTATTAGGGACAGAATAATATGAGGTGAGAAGATATTAGTGAATGAGGAGCTGAATCACACTAGATTTATTGGGGACGGAATAATATGAGGTGAGAAGATATTAGTGAATGAGGAGCTGAAGGACACTAGTTTTATTAGGGACAGAATACTATGAGGTGAGAAGATATTAGTGAATAAAGCGCTGAAGGACACTAGTTTTATTAGGAACAGAATCATGCGAGATGAGAAGATATTAGTGAATGTGGAGCTGAAGGACACTAGTTTTATTAGGGACAGAATACTATGAGGTGAGAAGATATTAGTGAATAAAGCGCTGAAGGACACTAGTTTTATTAGGAACAGAATCATGCGAGATAAGATATTAGTGAATGTGGAGCTGAAGGACACTAGTTTTATTGGGGACAGAATAATATGAGGTGAGAAGATATTAGTGAATGAGGAGCTGAATCACACTAGATTTATTGGGGACAGAATAATATGAGGTGAGAAGATATTAGTGAATGTGGAGCTGAAGGACACTAGGTTTATTAGGGACAGAATAATATGAGGTGAGAAGATATTAGTGAATGTGGAGCTGAAGGACACTAGTTTTATTAGGGACAGAATAATATGAGGTGAGAAGATATTAGTGAATGTGGAGCTGAATGACAATAGGTTTATTAGGGACAGAATAATATGAGGTGAGAAGATATAAGTGAATGAGGAGCTGAAGGACACTAGCTTTATTGGGGACAGAATAATATGAGGTGAGAAGATATTAGTGAATGTGGAGCTGAAGCACACTAGTTTTATTAGGTGAGAAGATATTAGTGAATGTGGAGCTGAAGCACACTAGTTTTATTAGGTGAGAAGATATTAGTGAATGTGCAGCTGAAGGACACTAGTTTTATTGGGGACAGAATAATATGAGGTGAGAAGATATTAGTGAATGTGGAGCTAAGGACACTAGTTTTATTAGGGACAGAATAATATGAGGTGAGAAGATATTAGTGAATGAGGAGCTGAAGGACAATAGGTTTCTTAGGGACAGAATAATATGAGGTGAGAAGATATAAGTGAATGAGGAGCTGAAGGACACTAGCTTTATTGGGGACAGAATAATATGAGGTGAGAAGATATTAGTGAATGTGGAGCTGAAGCACACTAGTTTTATTAGGTGAGAAGATATTAGTGAATGTGGAGCTGAAGGACACTAGTTTTATTGGGGACAGAATAATATGGGGTGAGATGATATTAGAGAATGAGGAGCTGAAGGACACTAGTTTTATTGGGGACAGAATAATATGAGGTGAGAAGAAATTAGTGAATAAGGAGCTGAAGGACACAAGTTTTATTGGGGACAGAATAATATGAGGTGAGAAGATATCAGTGACTGAGGAGCTGAAGGACAATAGTTTTATTAGGGACAGAATAATATGAGGTGAGAAGAAATTAGTGAATAAGGAGCTGAAGGACACAAGTTTTATTGGGGACAGAATAATATGAGGTGAGAAGATATTAGTGAATGTGGAGCTGAAGGACACTAGTTTTATTGGGGACAGAATAATATGAGGTGAGAAGAAATTAGTGAATAAGGAGCTGAAGGACACAAGTTTTATTGGGGACAGAATAATATGAGGTGAGAAGATATCAGTGACTGAGGAGCTGAAGGACAATAGTTTTATTAGGGACAGAATAATATGAGGTGAGAAGAAATTAGTGAATAAGGAGCTGAAGGACACAAGTTTTATTGGGGACAGAATAATATGAGGTGAGAAGATATCAGTGAATGAGGAGCTGAAGGACACTAGTTTTATTAGGGACAGAATAATATGAGGTGAGAAGAAATTAGTGAATAAGGAGCTGAAGGACACTAGTTTTATTGGGGACAGAATAATATGGGGTGAGATGATATTAGTGAATGAGGAGCTGAAGGACACTAGTTTTATTGGGGACAGAATAATATGAGGTGAGAAGATATCAGTGACTGAGGAGCTGAAGGACAATAGTTTTATTAGGGACAGAATAATATGAGGTGAGAAGATATTAGTGAATGTGGAGCTGAAGGACACTAGTTTTATTGGGGACAGAATAATATGAGGTGAGAAGATATCAGTGAATGAGGAGCTGAAGGACACTAGTTTTATTGGGGATAAATTATGGCATCACACGGTTGCAGTATTGGATGAGCGAGGGGACAGCATCACATGGTAACCCAATAGGATGAGGATGGGTTGGCATCACATGCTGAAACTATAGGATAGGGAGGGTTTTTCATTTCAGGATGGAACTATAGGATGAGGGAGGGGTTGGCATCACATGGTGTCAGTGGCACTATAGGATGGAGGAGAGGTTTGCATCACATGTTAGTACTATAGGATGGGGAGGGGTTGGCATCATACAGTGGCACTATAGGATGAGGGAGGGGTTGGCATCACACAGTGGCACTATAGAATGGGAGAGGGGTTGACATCACATGGTGGCACTATAGGATGGGGGAGAGGATTGCATTACATGGTGGTATTATAGGATGGGGAGGGGTTGGCATCATACAGTGGCACTATATGATGAGGGAAGGGTTGGCATCACACTGGCACTATAGTATGGGGAGGGGTTGGCATCACAAGGTGGCATAAGATGGGGGAGGGGTTGGCATCACACGGTGGCACTATAGGATGGGGAGAGGTTGGCATCACATGATGGCGCTATAGGATGAGGGAAGGGTTGGCATCCCACAGTGGCATTATAGGATGGGGGAGGGGTTGGCATCACATGGTAGCACTATAGGATAGGGAGAGGTTGGCATCACATGGTGGCACTATAGCATCGAGGAAGGGTTGGCATCATACAGTGCCACTATAGGATGAGGGAGAGGTTGGCATCACACAATGGCATTATAGGATGGGTGATTGCCATCCTATATAGGATGGGTGATTGTCATGATGTCATGATGCCTGGTGTGAGTGGGCTATCAGACTAATGTACTACAGAATATATCTGAGATTCACACAGAGCTAAAATAAACTGCACCCTGAATGGCACTGGCCCAATGAACAAGAACAACATTTTCTCAGCTTTAGTTAATTTCCTTGATGTATTCTCTATGTGTCTCCCCCAGGGTATAATTCTGTTCCTCTGCTCCACAGAGCTAAACATCGCCCTGAGGAAGGTTGTTCTCTTCTTGCGCCCAGAAAAAGAATTTGTGGTGGACGGAAACCACATGATCATTCGCACACTCAGCACCTTCCGTAATTACATTATGGACTTCACGCTTGGTGAGGAGTTTACGGAGGACCTCAGTTCTATTGATGGGCGAATCTGCAAGGTACATACCAAGGCGAATCGGTACACGGGCATAGGAGGGGTCAGGGCAGCAGTGGTGGGATGTGGCAAATGTAGCTTTCTATAGATATCCAGCAAATCACTTAACCTTCTAGGTGGTGCCACTGATAGCTGTAATTAGATCTTAGAAACCATCAATAGTGAGAGGGAGACAAAGGAATCAGCACATTTAATGCAAGACATTGACACATTAATGTGATACAGTTTTGTACAACACAGTTCTTCATACAAATTATCTTTAGTCACAGGAACATAAAACCCTAATTTTTATCTCAAGTTTCAGATAGAAAATACAATTTTAAACAACTTTCCAGTTTACTTCTATTATCAAATTGTCTTTGTTTTCTTGTTATCCTTTGTTGAAAAGCATGCATGTAAGTTCAGGAGTGTGCACGTCTGCAGTGTTATATGGCAACAGTTTTATACATTAGCAAGAGCACTAGATAACCGCACTATTAACTGTCATGTAGTGCTACAGATACTACCTAGGTATCTCTATAACACATAATATTATAAATTAGCAAGAGCACTAGATAACAGCACTATTACCTGACATGTAATGCTACAGATGCTACCTAGGTATCTCTATAACACACAATATTATACATTAGCAAGAGCACTAGATAACAGCACTATTACCTGTCATGTAGTGCTACAGATACTACCTAAGTATCTCTATAACACATAATATTATACATTAGCAAGACCACTAGATAACAACATTATTACCTGTCATGTAGTGCTATAGATACTACCTAGCGGCTAGATTTAGAGTTGGGCGGTAGCCGTGAAAACCAGCGTTAGAGGCTCCTAACGCTGGTTTTTACCGCCCTCTGGTATTTGGAGTCAGTCAGGAAAGGGTCTAACGCTCACTTTGCAGCCGCGACTTTTCCATACCGCAGATCCCCCTACGCCATTTGCGTATCCTATCTTTTCAATGGGATCTTTCTAACGCCGGTATTTAGAGTCGTGGCTGAAGTGAGCGTTAGAAATCTAACGACAAAACTCCAGCCGCATAAAAAAGTCAGTAGTTAAGAGCTTTCTGGGCTAACGCCGGTTCATTAAGCTCTTAACTACTGTGCTCTAAAGTACACTAACACCCATAAACTACCTATGTCCCCCCACATCGCCGCCACTCTATTAAAAAATTTTAACCCCTAATCTGCCGACCGCACACCGCTGCCACCTACATTATCCCTATGAACCCCTAATCTGCTGCCCCTAACACCGCCAACCCCTATATTATATTTATTAACCCCTAATATGCCGCCCCAACCTACCTACACTTATTAACCCCTAATCTGCCGACCGGACCGCGCCGCTATTATAATAAAGTTATTAACTCCTAATCCGCCTCACTCCCACCTCAAAAACCCTATAATAAATAGTATTAACCCCTAATCTGCCCTCCCTAACATTGCCGACACCTAACTTCAAGTATTAACCCCTAATCTGACGATCGGAGCTCACCGCTACTCAAATAAATTTTTTAACCCCTAAAGCTAATTCTAACCCTAACACCCCCCTAAATTAAATATAATTTTATTCTAACGAAATAAATTGACCCTTATTAAATAAATTATTCCTATTTAAAGCTAAATACTTACCTGTAAAATAAACCCTTATATAGCTACAATATAAATTATAATTATATTGTAGCTATTTTAGGATTAATATTTATTTTACAGGCAACTTTGTAATTATTTTAACCAGGTACAATAGCTATTAAATAGTTAATAACTATTTAATAGTTACCTAGTTAAAATAATTACAAAATTACCTGTAAAATAAATCCTAACCTAAGTTACAATTAAACCTAACACTACACTATCAATAAATAAATTAAATAAACTACCTACAATTAAACCTAACACTACACTATCAATCAATAAATTAAATAAACTAACTAAAGTACAAAAAATAAAAAAGAACTAAGTTACAAAAAATAAAAAAATATTTACAAACATTAGAAAAATATTACAACAATGTTAAACTAATTACACCTACTCTAAGCCCCCTAATAAAATAACAAAGCCCCCCAAAATAAAAAAATGCCCTACCCTATTCTAAAATTAAAATAGAAAAGCTCTTTTACCTTACCAGCCCTGAAAAGGGCCCATTGCGGGGCATGCCCCAAAGAATTCAGCTCTTTTGCCTGTAAAAACAAACAAACATGCAATACCCCCCCCAACATTACAACCCACCACCCACATACCCCTAATCTAACCCAAACCCCCCTTAAATAAACCTAACACTAAGCCCCTGAAGATCTCCCTACCTTGTCTTCACCACACCGGGTCCCGATCTGTCCAGAAGAGCCTCCGATGTCTTGATCCAAGCCCAAGCGGGGGGCTGAAGAGTGACGTCCATCCTCGGGCTGAAGTCTGGATCCTAGCGGCGGCTGAAGAAATCCATCATCGGGCTGAAGTCTTGATCCAAGCGGGCGCTGAAGAAGTCCATAATCGGGATGAAGTCTTCTATGAAGCAGCATCTTCAATCTTCTTTCTTCCGGAGCCATCATCTTCCAGCTGACGCGGAACATCCTCTTCTACCGACGCCTACTCGCCGAATGAAGGTTCCTTTAAATGACGTCATCCAAGATGGCGTCCGTCGAATTCCGATTGGCTGATAGGATTCTATCAGCCAATCGGAATTAAGGTAGGAAAATTCTGATTGGCTGAAGGAATCAGCCAATCAGATTCAAGTTCAATCCGATTGGCTGATCCGATCAGCCAATCAGATTGAGCTTGCATTCTATTGGCTGTTCCGATCAGCCAATAGAATGCAAGCTCAATCTGATTGGCTGATCCCATCAGCCAATCAGAATTTTCCTACCTTAATTCCGATTGGCTGATAGAATCCTATCAGCCAATCGGAATTCGGACGCCATCTTGGATGACGTCATTTAAAGGAACAGTCATTCGGCGAGTAGGCGTCGGTAGAAGAAGATGTTCCGCATCGGCTGGAAGATGATGGCTCCGGAAGAAAGAAGATTGAAGATGCTTCTTCATAGAAGACTTCATCCCGATTATGGACTTCTTCAGCGCCCGCTTGGATCAAGACTTCAGCCCGATGATGGACGTCACTCTTCAGCCCCCCGCTTGGGCTTGGATCAAGACATCGGAGGCTCTTCTGGACAGATCGGGACCCGGTGTGGTGAAGACAAGGTAGGGAGATCTTCAGGGGCTTAGTGTTAGGTTTATTTAAGGGGGGTTTGGGTTAGATTAGGGGTATGTGGGTGGTGGGTTGTAATGTGGGGGGGTATTGTATGTTTTTTTTTTACAGGCAAAAGAGCTGAATTCTTTGGGGTATGCCCCGCAAAGGGCCCTTTTAAGGGCTGGTAAGGTAAAAGAGCTTTTCTATTTTAATTTTAGAATAGGGTAGGGCATTTTTTATTTTGGGGGGCTTTGTTATTTTATTAGGGGGCTTAGAGTAGGTGTAATTAGTTTAACATTGTTGTAATATTTTTCTAATGTTTGTAAATATTTTTTTATTTTTTGTAACTTAGTTCTTTTTTATTTTTTGTACTTTAGTTAGTTTATTTAATTGTATTTATTTGTAGGTATTGTATTTAATTAATTTATTGATAGTGTAGTGTTAGGTTTAATTGTAGATAATTGTAGGTAGTTTATTTAATTTATTTATTGATAGTGTAGTGTTAGGTTTAATTGTAACTTAGTTTAGGATTTATTTTAACAGGTAATTTTGTAATTATTTTAACTAGGTAACTATTAAATAGTTATTAACTATTTAATAGCTATTGTACCTGGTTAAAATAAATACAAAGTTGCCTGTAAAATAAATATTAATCCTAAAATAGCTACAATATAATTATTATTTATATTGTAGCTATATTAGGGTTTATTTTACAGGTAAGTATTTAGATTTAAATAGGAATAATTTATTTAATAAGAGTTAATTTATTTTGTTAGAATAAAATTATATTTAACTTAGGGGGGTGTTAGGGTTAGGGTTAGAATTAGCTTTAGGGGTTAAAAATTTTATTAGAGTAGCGGTGAGCTCCGATCGGCAGATTAGGGGTTAATACTTGAAGTTAGGTGTCAGCGATGTTAGGCAGGGCAGATTAGGGGTTAATACTATTTATTATAGGGTTATTGAGGCGGGAGTGAGGCGGATTAGGGGTTAATAACTTTATTATAGTAGCGGTGCAGTCCGCTCGGCAGATTAGGGGTTAATAAGTGTAGGCAGGTGGAGGCGACGTTGAGGGGGGCAGATTAGGGGTTAATATAATATAGGGGTCGGCGGTGTTAGGGGCAGCAGATTAGGGGTACATAGCTATAATGTAGCTTGCGGTGGTGTACGGAGCGGCAGATTAGGGGTTAATAATAATATGCAGGGGTCAGCGATAGCGGGGGCGGCAGATTAGGGGTTAATAAGTGTAAGGTTAGGGGTCTTTAGACTCGGGGTTCATGTTAGGGTGTTAGGTGCAGACTAAGGAAGTGTTTCCGCATAGCAAACAATGGGGCTGCGTTAGGAGCTGAACGCTGCTTTTTTGCAGGTGTTAGGTTTTTTTTCAGCTCAAACAGCCCCATTGTTTTCTATGGGGGTTTTTTGAAGCTGGCCGCGTCCGTAAGCACCGCTGGTATCGAGAGTTGCAGTGGCGTTAAATATGCTCTATGCTCCCTTTTTTGGAGCCTAATGCAGCCCTTCTGTGAACTCTAAATACCAGCGGTATTTAAAAGGTGCAGGGGAAAAAAAGCATGCGTAGCTAACGCACCCCTTTGGCCGCAGAACTCTAAATCTAGCCGTTTGTATCTCTATAACATGCAATATTATACATTAGCAAGAGCACTAGATAACAACACTATTACCTGTCATGTAGTGCTACAGATGCTACCTAGGTATCTTTATAACACACAATATTATACATTAGCAAGAGCACTAGATAACAGCACTATTACCTGTCATGTATTGCTACAGATACTACCTAGGTATCTCTATAACACACAATATTATACATTAGCAAGAGCACTAGATAACAGCACTATTACCTGTCATGTAGTGCTACAGATACTACCTAGGTATCTCTATAACACAATATTATACATTAGCAAGAGCACTAGATACCAGCCCTATTACCTGTCATGTAGTGCTACAGATACTACCTAGGTATCTCTATAATACACAATATTATACATTAGCAAGAGCACTAGATAACAGCACTATTACCTGTCATGTAGTGCTACAGATACTACCTAGGTATCTCTTTAACACACAATATTATACATTAGCAAGGGCACTAGATAACAGCACTATTACCTGTCATGTAGTGCTACAGATACTACCTAGGTATCTCTATAACACAATATTATACATTAGCAAGAACACTAGATACCAGCACTATTACCTGTCATGTAGCGCCACAGATACTACCTAAGTATCTCTATAACACCCAATATTTTACATTAGCAAGAGCACTAGATAACAGCACTATTACCTGTCATGTAGTGCTACAGATACTACCTAGGTATATGTATAACACACAATATTCTAAATTAGCAAAAGCACTAGATAACAGCACTATTAATTGTCATGTAGTGCTACAGATACTACCTAAGTATCTCTATAGCACCCAATATTATACATTAGCAAGAGCACTAGATAACAGCACCATTACCTGCCATGTAGTGCTACAGATACTACCTAGGTATCTCTATAACACAATATTATACATTAGCAAGAGCACTAGATAACAGCAGTATTACCTGTCATGTAGTGCTACAGATACTACCTAGGTACCTCTATAACCTACAATATTATACATTAGCAAGAGCACTAGATAACAGCCCTATTACCTGTCATGTAGTGCTACATATTCTACCTAGGTATCTTTATAACACAATATTATACATTAGCAAGAGCACTAGAAAACAGCACTATTACCTGTCATGTAGTGCTACAGATACTACCTAGGTATCTCTATAACACAATATTATATATTAGCAAGAGCACTAGATAACAGCCCTATTACCTGTCATGTAGTGCTACAGATACTACCTAGGTATCTCTATAACACAATATTATATATTAGCAAGAGCACTAGATAACAGCCCTATTACCTGTCATGTAGTGCTACAGATGCTACCTAGGTATCTCTATAACACAATATTATACATTAGCAAGAGCACTAGATAACAGCACTATTACCTGTCATGTAGTGCTACAGATACTACCTAGGTATCTCTATAACTCACAATATTATATATTAGCAAGAGCACTAGATAACAGCCCTATTACCTGTCATGTAGTGCTACAGATGCTACCTAGGTATCTCTATAACACAATATTATACATTATCAAGAGCACTAGATAACAGCACTATTACCTGTCATGTAGTGCTACTGATGCTACCTAGGTATCTCTATAACACACAATATTATACATTAGCAAGAGCACTAGATAACAGCACTATTACCTGTCATGTAGTGCTACAGATACTACCTAAGTATCTCTATAACACACAATATTATATATTAGCAAGAGCACTAGATAACAGCACTATTACCTGTCATGTAGTGCTACAGATACTACCTAGGTATCTCTATAACACACAATATTATACATTAGCAAGAGCACTAGATAACAGCACTATTACCTGTCATGTAGTGCTACACATACTACTTAGGTATCTCTATAACACACACTATTATACATTAGCAAGAGCACTAGATAACAGCACTATTACCTGTCATGTAGTGCTACAGATACTACCTAGGTATCTCTATAACACACAATATTATACATTAGCAAGAGCACTAGATAACAGTACTATTACCTGTCATGTAGTGCTACAGATGGTGCCTAGGTATCTCTATAACACACAATATTATACATTAGCAAGAGCACTAGATAACAGCACTATTACCTGTCATGTAGTGCTACAGATACTACCTAGGTATCTCTATAACACACAATATTATACATTAGCAAGAGCACTAGATAACAGCACTATTACCTGTCATGTAGTGCTACAGATGCTACCTAGTCTAATCCCACCTAACACTTACCGAAATTCCGAACCAAACCGAATTCAGCCGAATTTAGTACATAATATGATAATACTAGTCTAATATCCCATCTAGCACTTACCGAAATTCCGAACCGAATCCAACCGAATCCGAAACAAATCTGAACCGAATTTATTCGAATCCGAAACAAATCCGAACCGAATTGATTCAAATTTTTCCGAATTTGAATCGCTCCGAACCGAAATTCGAAAAAATCTGAATCGATCAGAACCAATTTTTTTCGCCATGCACATGTCTACCTGTCATGTAGTGCTACAGATACTACCTAGGTATCTCTATAACACAATATTATATATTAGCAAGAACACTAGATAACAGCCCTATTACCTGTCATGTAGTGCTACAGATGCTACCTAGGTATCTCTATAACACACAATATTATACATTAGCAAGAGCACTAGATACCAGCACTATTACCTGTCATGTAGTGCTACAGATACTACCTAGGTATCTCTATAATACACAATATTATACATCAGCAAGAGCACTAGATAACAGCACTATTACCTGTCATGTAGTACTACAGATACTACCTAGGTATCTCTATAACACACAATATTATACATTAACAAGAGCACTAGATACCAGCACTATTACCTGTCATGTAGTGCTACAGATACTACCTAGGTATCTCTATAACACAATATTATACATTAGCAAGAACACTAGATACCAGCACTATTACCTGTCATGTAGCGCCACAGATACTACCTAAGTATCTCTATAACACCCAATATTTTACATTAGCAAGAGCACTAGATAACAGCACTATTACCTGTCATGTAGTGCTACAGATACTACCTAGGTATATGTATAACACACAATATTCTAAATTAGCAAAAGCACTAGATAACAGCACTATTAATTGTCATGTAGTGCTACAGATACTACCTAAGTATCTCTATAGCACCCAATATTATACATTAGCAAGAGCACTAGATAACAGCACTATTACCTGTCATTAGATATGTGCGATTTGTTTCGGAAAATTCGGCTATTCGGATCGAACTGAATTTCCGAATTAAAATACTGCCGAATTTACCGAATAAATCCGAATTACTTCGGATTTATTCAGTAAATTCGGATGGCCATGGATTACACTAGTATTGTACAGTATAAGTCTAATCCCACCTAACACTTACCGAAATTCCGAACCGAATCCAACCGAATCCGAAACAAATCCGAACCGAATTGATTCAAATTTTACCGAATTCGAATCGCTCCGAACCGAAATTAGAAAAAATCTGAATCGATCCGGACTGAACCGAATTTTTTCGCCATGCACATGTCTACCTGTCATGTAGTGCTACAGATACTACCTAGGTATCTCTATAACACAATATTATACATTAGCAAGAGCACTAGATAACAGAACTATTACCTGTCATGTAGTGCTACAGATACTACCTAGGCATCTCTATAACACACAATAGTATACATTAGCAAGAGCACTAGATAACAACACTATTACCTGTCATGTAGTGCTGCAGATACTACCTAGGTATCTCTATAACACACAATATTATACATTAGCAAGAGCACTAGATAACAGCACTATTACCTGTCATGTAGTGCTACACATTCTACCTAGGTATCTCTATAACACAATATTATACATTAGCAAGAGCACTAGATAACAGCATTATTACCTGTCATGTAGTGCTACAGATACTACCTAGGTATCTCTATAACACACAATATTATACATTAGCAAGAGCACTAGATAACAGCACTATTACCTGTCATGTAGTGCTACAGATACTACCTAGGTATCTCTATAGCACACAATATTATACATTAGCAAGAGCACTAGATAACAGCACTATTACCTGTAATGTAGTGCTACAGATACTACCTAGGTATCTCTATAACACACATTATACATTAGCAAGAGCACTAGATAACAGCACTATTACCTGTCATGTAGTGCTACAGATACTACCTAGGTATCTCTATAACACAATATTATACATTAGCAAGAGCACTAGATAACAGCACTATTACCTGTCATGTAATGCTACAGATACTACCTAGGTATCTCTATAACACACAATATTATACATTAGCAAGGTTACTAGATAACAGCACTATTACCTGTCATGTAGTGCTACAGATACTACCTAGGTATGTCTATAACACATAATATTATACATTAGCAAGAGCACTAGATAACAGCGCTATTACATGTCATGTAGTGCTACAGATACTACCTAGGTATCTCTATAACACACAATATTATACATTAGCAAGAGCACCAGATAACAGCACTATTACCTGTCATGTAGTGCTACCTGACTGAGCTCTGTGTCACCTGTTACCTGACTGAGTGCTGTGTCACCTGCTACCTGACTGAGTGCTGTGTCACCTGCTACCTGACTGAGTGCTGTGTCACCTGCTACCTGACTGAGTGCTGTGTCACCTGTTACCTGACTGAGAACTGTGTCACCTGTTACCTGACTGAGAACTGTGTTACCTGCTGCCTGTTGTACTGTGTCACCTGTTACCTGACTGAGAACTGTGTTACCTGTTATTTATCTGAGATCTGTATCACCTGTGTCTTGTACTGTGTCACCTGTTATTTATCTGAGAGCTGTATCACCTGCTGCCTGTTGTACTGTGTCACCTGTTATTTATCTGAGAGCTGTATCACCTGCTGCCTGTTGTACTGTGTCACATGTTATTTATCTGAGAGCTGTATCACCTGCTACCTGTTGTACTGTGTCACCTGTTATTTATCTGAGAGCTGTATCACCTGCTGCCTGTTGTACTGTGTCACCTGTTATTTATCTGAGAGCTGTATCACCTGCTACCTGTTGTACTGTGTCACCTGTTATTTATCTGGGAGCTGTATCACCTGCTGCCTGTTGTACTGTGTCACCTGTTATTTATCTGAGAGCTGTATCACCTGCTACCTGTTGTACTGTGTCACCTGTTATTTATCTGAGAGCTGTATCACCTGCTGCCTGTTGTACTGTGTCACCTGTTATTTATCTGAGAGCTGCATCACCTGCTGCCTGTTGTACTGTGTCACCTGTTATTTATCTGAGAGTTGTATCACCTGCTGCCTGTTGTACTGTGTCACCTGTTATTTATCTGAGAGCTGTATCACCTGCTGCCTGTTGTACTGTGTCATCTGTTATTTATCTGAGAGCTGTATCACCTGCTGCCTGTTGTACTGTGTCACCTGTTATTTATCTGAGAGCTGTATCACCTGCTGCCTGTTGTACTGTGTCACCTGTTATTTATCTGAGAGCTGTATCACCTGCTGCCTGTTGTACTGTGTCACCTGTTATTTATCTGAGAGCTGTAGCACCTGCTGCCTGTTGTACTGTGTCACCTGTTATTTATCTGAGAGCTGTATCACCTGCTGCCTGTTGTACTGTGTCACCTGTTATTTATCTGAGAGCTGTATCACCTGCTGCCTGTTGTACTGTGTCACCTGTTATTTATCTGAGAGCTGTATCACCTGCTGCCTGTTGTACTGTGTCACCTGTTATTTATCTGAGAGCTGTATCACCTGCTGCCTGTTGTACTGTGTCACTTGTTATTTATCTGAGAGCTGTAGCACCTGCTGCCTGTTGTACTGTGTCACCTGTTATTTATCTGAGAGCTGTATCACCTGTGTCTTGTACTGTGTCACCTGTTATTTATCTGAGATTTGTATCACCTGCTGCCTGTTGTACTGTGTCATCTGTTATTTATCTGAGAGCTGTATCACCTGCTGCCTGTTGTACTGTGTCACCTGTTATTTATCTGAGAGCTGTATCACCTGCTGCCTGTTGTACTGTGTCACCTGTTATTTATCTGAGAGCTGTATCACCTGCTGCCTGTTGTACTGTGTCACCTGTTATTTATCTGAGAGCTGTATCACCTGCTGCCTGTTGTACTGTGTCATCTGCTATTTATCTGAGAGTTGTATCACCTGATGCCTGTTGTACTGTGTCACCTGTTATTTATCTGAGAGCTGTATCACCTGCTGCCTGTTGTACTGTGTCACCTGTTATTTATCTGAGAGCTGTATCACCTGCTGCCTGTTGTACTGTGTCACTTGTTATTTATCTGAGAGCTGTATCACCTGCTGTCTGTTGTACTGTGTCACATGTTATTTATCTGAGAGCTGTATCACCTGCTGCCTGTTGTACTGTGTCACCTGTTATTTATCTGAGAGCTGTATCACCTGCTGCCTGTTGTACTGTGTCACCTGTTATTTATCTGAGAGCTGTATCACCTGCTGCCTGTTGTACTGTGTCACTTGTTATTTATCTGAGAGCTGTATCACCTGCTGCCTGTTGTACTGTGTCACCTGTTATTTATCTGAGAGCTGTATCACCTGCTGCCTGTTCTGTGTCACCTCTTGTAATGATCAGCAATGCAATTTCTGTTTCTTTGTCTGATTATGAGTATTCGCTGGTAAATAGTTTGTATGTATCATGTGATTAAGTCTGTCTGCTAGTGAGGAGACAGAGTCTTAATCACCTGGTATAATGTAGCCCGGAATATTCACCTCAAAATTATAAGTAGTAAGATCAGGTGAATTATATCTGGGTCCAGAGATAAGTTTGTACTATGTAAACTTTTAGATAATAAGTAGCAGTTTATATAGGTTTGTGACAGATAAGTGAGGTCCCCTTTAAGGTAATACTGTGCCTTTAAATAATACACCTTGCGGTAAAGATAAGTTCACAGTGTTAAGTTTACTGTTTCAGCTTGCTGGGCCTTTAAATAATACACCTTGTGGTAAAGATAAGTTCAGTGTTAAGTTTACTGTTTCATCTTGCTGGGCCTTTAAATAATACACCTTGCAGTAAAGATTTGTAAACAGTGTTAAGAATACTGTACCAGCTTGCTGCGCTGTTAAACATTACACCATACGGTAAAGATAAGTTCACAGTCTTAACGGCAATGCTAACACTTGTATACGGAACCTGGCTGTTGCAGCTGTGTTCGTGCAGCCTCTCTGATCCTCTCTGCAGATTGCGGCCTGTGTCCGTTAAGCTTGAAGTTGTTAGAGCGGCGTGCGTGCTGCAGTTGCAACAGGTGACTTCTGCTTTAGATGAGAAGTAGCTTCAGTTGAAGGAGACAGAGCTAATCACAGAACAAGTGATACTCTGTTTTAGACAAGTAACAAGAAAGGCTGGAGAGTGAGTGGGTATCAACCTTCAATAAACCAGCAAAGGTGTATGGGAAATGGAAAGCTTTTAAAGGAAAAGAGAGCCAGATAATTGATTCTTAAGGTAGTATGTGATATGTAGTAACATAAGTTAAGGTGGAACTGAGGCGTTCATGACACATCCCCCCCTCAAAAGAACCTCAAGGAGGTGTCAAGGCGCTGGACGATCAGGATGCCTACGGTGGAACACAGACACCAGACGGGGAGCCGATAGATTGGATGCCGGCTCCCAGGAATCCTCAGATGAGTCATACCCCGACCAGCGGACAAGGTATTGGAGTTCACCGTGATACCTTCGGGAGTCGACTATAGAATGTACTTCATATTCGGGGGCAGGTGTAGGAGATTCTGGAGCAGATGGAGAGACATGGGTAGAGGGATCACAGGGTTTGACAAGTGACACATGAAATGTGGGATGTATACGGTAAGTTGCTGGGAGTTGTAGGGTAACAGTGACAGGGTTGCTTATAGCCACTATCGGGAAGGGTCCCACAAACAGTTTATTGAATTTCCTACAGGGTGTAGGTAATTTAAGATTTTTGGTGGTGAGCCAAACTAAGTCACCCACTTTGCAGGCGGGTTGGGGACGATGGCGTAGGTCGTAGTATCGTTTCTGGGTGGCTTGTGCTTGCTTGATATTCTCTTGTATGACAGTATATGTCTGTTTAATGGATTTGACCAATTCATTTACTTGTGGACAGGGACTGTTTGCAGGAGGTAGCGGGTGAAAACGAGGGTGCCTTCCTGAGTTGTCATAAAAGGGTGAAAATCCTGTGGATGAATTAGTAGTGTTATTGAAAAAAAATTCAGCCTGGGGAAGGAGCGAAGCCCAAGAGTCGTGTTTATGGGAGCAAAAACATCTCAGGTATTGCTCCAACCATTGGTTGGTACGTTCACATAGCCCATTTGTTTGCGGGTGGTACGATGTAGTCAGGTGTTGCTGAATGCCAAGAGATTGACATAGGGATCTCCAAAACTTGGATGTAAATTGCGACCCTCTGTCACTGAGTACAGATACTGGAAGGCCATGCAGTTGAACAATCTCTTTGATAAATAGATCTGCAGTGCTGTAGGAATGAAGTGGGCCATTCTAGAGAACAGGTCAACTACGACAAAGATGACAGTCATGCCACAGGAGCTTGGAAGATCAACGATAAAATCCATAGAGATGTATGCCCACGGATAGTCTGGTAAGGGTATGTTTTGCAATAGGCCCAGAGGGAGTTGATGAGATGGTTTACAGGTTTGACAGGTGGAACAGGAACTTATATATTGTTTTACTGAGTGTCTCATAGAAGGCCACCAGAAGTGCCTTTGTAGAAGGTCATAGGTCTTATGTATTCCCAAATGACCAGCTAAGGAGGAATCATGAGTTATAGATAACACTTTTGTCCGGAGAGATGGTGGTATGTAATATCTTGACTTATTACAGAGGATACCGTTTTTATCAGGGGTGAGAGGGTAAGTAGCCTTTGTTGTATCCAGTTGTTGTTGTTGGTTCTTTAATTCAGTGCTATCAGGTGAGAGTACACCAATTATGGATGTAACGGGAACTATTGTTGAGTTGGGAGGAGCTGTGAAAGGCTTAATATCTTTTCGAGACAGAGCGTCCGCCTTACCGTTTCTTGATCCAGGTCGATATGTGATGGTGAAATTGAATCGTGAAAAGTACAAGCTCCACCTGAGCTGACAAAGTACGACTAGTTTGAAGATATTGTAGGTTTTTATGGTCCGTATAAATTACTATTGGATGTTCTGCGCCCTCCAGCAAATGTCTCCACTGGTCAAATGAAGTCTTAATTGCGAGAAGCTCCTTTTCCCCCACTGGATAGTTGAGTTCAGCAGGTGTAAGGAGTCTGGAGAAGTAACACACTGGGTGCAAAGGATCTTTTGGTAAGAGTCTCTGGGATAGAATAGATCCGATGGCGTATTCGGACGCATTCACTTCCAATACGAATTGTGCTTTGCTGTTGGGGATGTGCAGTACTGGGGAAGTGACAAATAGAGATTTAAGGAGTTCAAATGCCTTTTGAGTTTCTGGAGTCCAGATGAATGGCTTAGAGGTCCTAGTCAGGTTAGTGAGTGGCCTAGCAATGGCTGCAAAATTGCAGATAAAGCGCCTGTAAAAATTGGCGAAGCCTAAGAACCGCTGGACTTCTTTTATGTTGGAAGGTATAGGCCAAGTGGTGATGGCAGAGATTTTACTATTCTCCATAGATATCCTGCTATTGCTAATGCGATAGCCAAGAAATGATACTTCATTTACATGGAAGAGACACTTCTCTAACTTGACATACAGCTTATGTGTCTGTAATCTGGATAACACTAACCTGACGTGTTTGACATGTTCAGAGAAAGAGGAAGAATAGATAAGAATATCGTCTATATAGACCACCAGGAAAGTGTCGAGGATGTCCCTAAAGATATCATTAATGAAATTCTGGAATGTTGCCGGAGCATTACACAACCCGAATGGCATAACTGTATATTCGAAAAGACCATACCTGGTCCTAAATGCAGTCAGCCACTCGTCTCCGGACCTTATTCTTACAAGGTTGTAGGCACCCCTAAGATCAAGTTTAGTAAAAATAGTGGCGCCTCTTAACCTCTCAATTAACTCGGGAATGAGAGGCAAAGTGTACCTGTTCTTTTTAGTACGCTTGTTTAATTCCCGATAATCTATTATCGGACGTAAAGACCCATCCTTGTTTTTCACGAAAAAAATGCCGGCACCGGCAGGGGAGGTGGAAGGGCGAATAAAACCTTTTTTTAGATTATCAGTGATATAGGTTTTTAAATGAGCCAATTCAGGTCTAGAAAGAGGATAGATGTGGCCATAGGGAATGGTTGCCCCGGGAAGTAAGTCTATGGGGCAATCGTAAGGCCTATGTGGGGGCAACGACTCGGCTTCTGTTTTATTGAAGACAGCAGAGAAGTCAAGATATTGTGTAGGAATAGGAGATGAGGAAGTAGTGAACAAGTGAGTGTTTGGAAAACAAGTTGAGACACAGTAGGGAGAGGAGAATAAAATGGTGAGGGTATCCCAATGTACCACAGGTTGATGTAGTTGAAGCCAAGTGATTCCCAGAACAATAGGGTAAATGGGAGAAGAAATAATGTCAAAGGAGATAGTTTCAGTGTGACCAGGTGGAGAGGAAACGAGTAAAGGAATAGTCTGTTGAGACACTGGACCAGATGCTAAATGCAAACCATCAATGACTTTTATAGGCAAAGTTGTGCTTTTAAACTGAAAGGGTATTTTATTTAATTCAACCAAATGTAAATCAATAAAGTTGGCGCAAGCGCCTGTATCGATGATGGCGTTACACTCTATCCTGTGTCGGTCCCACTGCAAAAGCAAGGGAATGGTAAGGTAAGCTGTAGCAGTGGTTTTTGTGTGGAAACAATGTTTTATGTTATGGATCTTACCTATCTTCTGCTTTAGTAATAGAGGGCACTCCTTAACTGCATGACCAGAACCTGCGCAGTACATACATAAATTTGCAGTTCGGCGTCTAGCCTTTTCCTGCGGGGTAAGTGGACCCCTAATAAAACTGATGTCCATGGGTTGGTCGGACGGTGGACCAACGGTTGGAGGAGTTGGCAGTACCATGCGTAGATGGGCTTCTTTCCTGCTTCCTCTCTCTAAGGCGTCTGTCAATTGTAATCGTGAGGGCATAAAGGTCGTCAAGACGATCCGGTATACCAATCCTGGCGAGCTCATCCTTGCTTTCCTCTGCAAGTCCGAGACGGTATTGGTTTTTTAGAGATACCTCATTCCAGAGGGAATCTCTAGCCCAGATTCTAAATCTGGTAATGTACTCTTCTACCGGTGCTTTAGACTGCTTTAAGTTCCTGAGTTTAGTTTCTGCAGTTATTTGACGTATTTGACACTGTACAACAGCCAACAGGTGATACAGCTCTCAGATAAATAACAGGTGACACAGTACAACAGGCAGCAGGTAATACAGCTCTCAGATAAATAACAGATGACACAGTACAACAGGCAGCAGGTGATACAGCTCTCAGATAAATAACAGGTGACACAGTACAACAGGCAGCAGGTGATACAGCTCTCAGATAAATAACAGATGACACAGTACAAGACACAGGTGATACAGCTCTCAGATAAATAACAGATGACACAGTACAACAGGCACCTGTTATTTATCTGAGAGCTGTATCGCCTGCTGCCTGTTGTACTGTGTCACCTGTTATTTATCTGAGAGCTGTATCACCTGCTGCCTGTTGTACTGTGTCATCTGTTATTTATCTGACAGCTGTATCACCTGCTGCCTGTTGTACTGTGTCACCTGTTATTTATCTGAGAGCTGTATCACCTGCTGCCTGTTGTACTGTGTCACCTGTTATTTATCTGAGAGCTGTATCACCTGCTGCCTGTTGTACTGTGTCACCTTTTATTTATCTGACAGCTGTAGCACCTGCTGCCTGTTGTACTGTGTCACCTGTTATTTATCTGAGAGCTGTATCGCCTGCTGCCTGTTGTACTGTGTCACCTGTTATTTATCTGAGAGCTGTATCGCCTGCTGCCTGTTGTACTGTGTCACCTGTTATTTATCTGAGAGCTGTATCACCTGCTGCCTGTTGTACTGTGTCACCTGTTATTTATCTGAGAGCTGTATCACCTGCTGCCTGTTGTACTGTGTCATCTGTTATTTATCTGAGAGCTGTATCACCTGCTGCCTGTTGTACTGTGTCACCTGTTATTTATCTGAGAGCTGTAGCACCTGTTGCCTGTTGTACTGTCACATGCTATTTATCTGAGAGCTGTATCACCTGCTGCCTGTTGTACTGTGTCACATGTTATTTATCTGAGAGCTGTATCACCTGCTGCCTGTTGTACTGTGTCACCTGTTATTTATCTGAGAGCTGTATCACCTGCTGCCTGTTGTACTGTGTCACTTGTTATTTATCTGAAAGCTGTATTACCTGCTGCCTGTTGTACTGTGTCATCTGTTATTTATCTGAGAGCTGTATCACCTGCTGCCTGTTGTACTGTGTCACCTGTTATTTATCTGAGAGCTGTAGCACCTGTTGCCTGTTGTACTGTCACATGCTATTTATCTGAGAGCTGTATCACCTGCTGCCTGTTGTACTGTGTCATCTGTTATTTATCTGAGAGCTGTATCACCTGCTGCCTGTTGTACTGTGTCACATGTTATTTATCTGAGAGCTGTATCACCTGCTGCCTGTTGTACTGTGTCACTTGTTATTTATCTGAGAGTTGTATCACCTGCTGCCTGTTGTACTGTGTCACCTGTTATTTATCTGAGAGCTGTATCACCTGCTGCCTGTTGTACTGTGTCACATGTTATTTATCTGAGAGCTGTATCACCTGCTGCCTGTTGTACTGTGTCACCTGTTATTTATCTGAGAGCTGTATCACCTGCTGCCTGTTGTACTGTGTCACTTGTTATTTATCTGAGAGCTGTATCACCTGCTGCCTGTTGTACTGTGTCACCTGTTATTTATCTGAGAGCTGTATCACCTGCTGCCTGTTGTACTGTGTCACCTGTTATTTATCTGAGAGCTGTATCACCTGCTGCCTGTTGTACTGTGTCACATGTTATTTATCTGAGAGCTGTATCACCTGCTGCCCGTTGTACTGTGTCACTTGTTATTTATCTGAGAGCTGTATCACCTGCTGCCTGTTGTACTGTGTCACCTGTTATTTATCTGAGAGCTGTATCACCTGCTGCCTGTTGTACTGTGTCACATGTTATTTATCTGAGAGCTGTATCACCTGCTGCCTGTTGTACTGTGTCACCTGTTATTTATCTGAGAGCTGTATCACCTGCTGCCTGTTGTACTGTGTCACTTGTTATTTATCTGAGAGCTGTATTACCTGCTGCCTGTTGTACTGTGTCATCTGTTATTTATCTGAGAGCTGTATCACCTGCTGCCTGTTGTACTGTGTCACCTGTTATTTATCTGAGAGCTGTAGCACCTGTTGCCTGTTGTACTGTCACATGCTATTTATCTGAGAGCTGTATCACCTGCTGCCTGTTGTACTGTGTCATCTGTTATTTATCTGAGAGCTGCATCACCTGCTGCCTGTTGTACTGTGTCACATGTTATTTATCTGAGAGCTGTATCACCTGCTGCCTGTTGTACTGTGTCACTTGTTATTTATCTGAGAGTTGTATCACCTGCTGCCTGTTGTACTGTGTCACCTGTTATTTATCTGAGAGCTGTATCACCTGCTGCCTGTTGTACTGTGTCACATGTTATTTATCTGAGAGCTGTATCACCTGCTGCCTGTTGTACTGTGTCACCTGTTATTTATCTGAGAGCTGTATCACCTGCTGCCTGTTGTACTGTGTCACTTGTTATTTATCTGAGAGCTGTATCACCTGCTGCCTGTTGTACTGTGTCACCTGTTATTTATCTGAGAGCTGTATCACCTGCTGCCTGTTGTACTGTGTCACCTGTTATTTATCTGAGAGCTGTATCACCTGCTGCCTGTTGTACTGTGTCACCTGTTATTTATCTGAGAGCTGTATCACCTGCTGCCTGTTGTACTGTGTCACCTGTTATTTATCTGAGATTTGTATAACCTGCTGCCTGTTGTACTGTGTCACCTGTTATTTATCTGAGAGTTGTATCACCTGCTGCCTGTTGTACTGTGTCACCTGTTATTTATCTGAGAGTTGTATCACCTGCTGCCTGTTGTACTGTGTCACCTGTTATTTATCTGAGAGCTGTATCACCTGCTGCCTGTTGTACTGTGTCACATGTTATTTATCTGAGAGCTGTATCACCTGCTGCCTGTTGTACTGTGTCACCTGTTATTTATCTGAGAGCTGTATCACCTGCTGCCTGTTGTACTGTGTCACTTGTTATTTATCTGAGAGCTGTATCACCTGCTGCCTGTTGTACTGTGTCACCTGTTATTTATCTGAGAGCTGTATCACCTGCTGCCTGTTGTACTGTGTCACTTGTTATTTATCTGAGAGCTGTATCACCTGCTGCCTGTTGTACTGTGTCACTGATATTTATCTGAGAGCTGTATCACCTGCTGCCTGTTGTACTGTGTCACCTGTTATTTATCTGAGAGCTGTATCACCTGCTGCCTGTTGTACTGTGTCACCTGTTATTTATCAGAGATTTGTATAACCTGCTGCCTGTTGTACTGTGTCACCTGTTATTTATCTGAGAGTTGTATCACCTGCTGCCTGTTGTACTGTGTCACCTGTTATTTATCTGAGAGTTGTAGTATCACCTGCTGCCTGTTGTACGGTGTCACCTGTTATTTATCTGAGAGCTGTATCACCTGCTGCCTGTTGTACTGTGTCACCTGTTATTTATCTGAGAGCTGTATCACCTGCTGCCTGTTGTACTGTGTCACCTGTTATTTATCTGAGAGCTGTATCACCTGCTGCCTGTTGTACTTTGTCACCTGTTATTTATCTGAGATTTGTATCACCTGCTGCCTGTTGTACTGTGTCACCTGTTATTTATATGAGAGCTGTATCACCTGCTGCCTGTTGTACTGTGTCACCTGTTATTTATCTGAGAGCTGTATCACCTGCTGCCTGTTGTACTGTGTGTCACCTGTTATTTATCTGAGATTTGTATCACCTGCTGCCTGTTGTACTGTGTCACCTGTTATTTATCTGAGAGTTGTATCACCTGCTGCCTGTTGTACTGTGTCACCTGTTATTTATCTGAGAGCTGTATCACCTGCTGCCTGTTGCACTGTGTCACCTGTTATTTATCTGAGAGCTGTATCACCTGCTGCCTGTTGTACTTTGTCACCTGTTATTTATCTGAGAGCTGTATCACCTGCTGCCTGTTGTACTGTGTCACCTGTTATTTATCTGAGAGTTGTATCACCTGCTGCCTGTTGTACTGTGTCACCTGTTATTTATCTGAGAGCTGTATCACCTGCTGCCTGTTGTACTGTGTCACATGTTATTTATCTGAGAGTTGTATCACCTGCTGCCTGTTGTACTGTGTCACTTGTTATTTATCTGAGAGCTGTATCACCTGCTGCCTGTTGTACTGTGTCACCTGTTATTTATCTGAGAGCTGTATCACCTGCTGCCTGTTGTACTGTGTCACCTGTTATTTATCTGAGAGCTGTATCACCTGTTGGCTGTTGTACAGTGTCACCTGTTATTTATCTGAGCGCTGTATCACCTGCTTCCTGTTGTACTCTGTCATCTGTTATTTATCTGAGCCCTGTATCACCTGCTGTCTGTTGTTCTGTGTCACCTGTTTTTATCTGAGAGCTGTATCACCTGCTGCCTGTTGTACTGTGTCACCTGTTATTTATCTGAGAGCTGTATCACCTGCTGCCTGTTGTACTGTGTCACCTGTTATTTATCTGAGAGCTGTATCACCTGCTGCCTGTTGTACTGTGTCATCTGTTATTTATCTGAGAGCTGTATCACCTGCTGCCTGTTGTACTGTGTCATCTGTTATTTATCTGAGAGCTGTATCACCTGCTGCCTGTTGTACTGTGTCACCTGTTATTTATCTGAGAGCTGTAGCACCTGTTGCCTGTTGTACTGTCACATGCTATTTATCTGAGAGCTGTATCACCTGCTGCCTGTTGTACTGTGTCACTTGTTATTTATCTGAGAGTTGTATCACCTGCTGCCTGTTGTACTGTGTCACCTGTTATTTATCTGAGAGCTGTATCACCTGCTGCCTGTTGTACTGTGTCACATGTTATTTATCTGAGAGCTGTATCACCTGCTGCCTGTTGTACTGTGTCACCTGTTATTTATCTGAGAGCTGTATCACCTGCTGCCTGTTGTACTGTGTCACTTGTTATTTATCTGAAAGCTGTATTACCTGCTGCCTGTTGTACTGTGTCATCTGTTATTTATCTGAGAGCTGTATCACCTGCTGCCTGTTGTACTGTGTCACCTGTTATTTATCTGAGAGCTGTAGCACCTGTTGCCTGTTGTACTGTCACATGCTATTTATCTGAGAGCTGTATCACCTGCTGCCTGTTGTACTGTGTCATCTGTTATTTATCTGAGAGCTGCATCACCTGCTGCCTGTTGTACTGTGTCACATGTTATTTATCTGAGAGCTGTATCACCTGCTGCCTGTTGTACTGTGTCACTTGTTATTTATCTGAGAGTTGTATCACCTGCTGCCTGTTGTACTGTGTCACCTGTTATTTATCTGAGAGCTGTATCACCTGCTGCCTGTTGTACTGTGTCACATGTTATTTATCTGAGAGCTGTATCACCTGCTGCCTGTTGTACTGTGTCACCTGTTATTTATCTGAGAGCTGTATCACCTGCTGCCTGTTGTACTGTGTCACTTGTTATTTATCTGAGAGCTGTATCACCTGCTGCCTGTTGTACTGTGTCACCTGTTATTTATCTGAGAGCTGTATCACCTGCTGCCTGTTGTACTGTGTCACCTGTTATTTATCTGAGAGCTGTATCACCTGCTGCCTGTTGTACTGTGTCACATGTTATTTATCTGAGAGCTGTATCACCTGCTGCCCATTGTACTGTATCACTTGTTATTTATCTGAGAGTTGTATCACCTGCTGCCTGTTGTACTGTGTCACCTGTTATTTATCTGAGAGCTGTATCACCTGCTGCCTGTTGTACTGTGTCACATGTTATTTATCTGAGAGCTGTATCACCTGCTGCCTGTTGAACTGTGTCACCTGGTATTTATCTGAGAGCTGTATCACCTGCTGCCTGTTGTACTGTGTCACTTGTTATTTATCTGAGAGCTGTATTACCTGCTGCCTGTTGTACTGTGTCATCTGTTATTTATCTGAGAGCTGTATCACCTGCTGCCTGTTGTACTGTGTCACCTGTTATTTATCTGAGAGCTGTAGCACCTGTTGCCTGTTGTACTGTCACATGCTATTTATCTGAGAGCTGTATCACCTGCTGCCTGTTGTTCTGTGTCATCTGTTATTTATCTGAGAGCTGCATCACCTGCTGCCTGTTGTACTGTGTCACATGTTATTTATCTGAGAGCTGTATCACCTGCTGCCCGTTGTACTGTGTCACTTGTTATTTATCTGAGAGTTGTATCACCTGCTGCCTGTTGTACTGTGTCACCTGTTATTTATCTGAGAGCTGTATCACCTGCTGCCTGTTGTACTGTGTCACATGTTATTTATCTGAGAGCTGTATCACCTGCTGCCTGTTGAACTGTGTCACCTGTTATTTATCTGAGAGCTGTATCACCTGCTGCCTGTTGTACTGTGTCACTTGTTATTTATCTGAGAGCTGTATCACCTGCTGCCTGTTGTACTGTGTCACCTGTTATTTATCTGAGAGCTGTATCACCTGCTGCCTGTTGTACTGTGTCACCTGTTGTTTATCTGAGAGCTGTATCACCTGCTGCCTGTTGTACTGTGTCACCTGTTATTTATCTGAGAGCTGTATCACCTGCTGCCTGTTGTACTGTGTCACCTGTTATTTATCTGAGATTTGTATAACCTGCTGCCTGTTGAACTGTGTCACCTGTTATTTATCTGAGAGCTGTATCACCTGCTGCCTGTTGTACTGTGTCACTTGTTATTTATCTGAGAGCTGTATTACCTGCTGCCTGTTGTACTGTGTCATCTGTTATTTATCTGAGAGCTGTATCACCTGCTGCCTGTTGTACTGTATCACTTGTTATTTATCTGAGAGCTGTATCACCTGCTGCCTGTTGTACTGTGTCACCTGTTATTTATCTGAGAGCTGTATCACCTGCTGCCTGTTCTGTGTCACCTCTTGTAATGATCAGCAATGCAATTTCTGTTTCTTTGTCTGATTATGAGTATTCTCTGGTAAATAGTTTGTATGTATCATGTGATTAAGTCTGTCTGCTAGTGAGGAGACAGAGTCTTAATCACCTGGTATAATGTAGCCCGGAATATTCACCTCAAAATTATAAGTAGTAAGATCAGGTGAATTATATCTGGGTCCAGAGATAAGTTTGTACTATGTAAACTTTTAGATAATAAGTAGCAGTTTATATAGGTTTGTGACAGATAAGTGAGGTCCCCTTTAAGGTAATACTGTGCCTTTAAATAATACACCTTGCGGTAAAGATAAGTTCACAGTGTTAAGTTTACTGTTTCAGCTTGCTGGGCCTTTAAATAATACACCTTGTGGTAAAGATAAGTTCAGTGTTAAGTTTACTGTTTCATCTTGCTGGGCCTTTAAATAATACACCTTGCAGTAAAGATTTGTAAACAGTGTTAAGAATACTGTACCAGCTTGCTGCGCTGTTAAACATTACACCATACGGTAAAGATAAGTTCACAGTCTTAACGGCAATGCTAACACTTGTATACGGAACCTGGCTGTTGCAGCTGTGTTCGTGCAGCCTCTCTGATCCTCTCTGCAGATTGCGGCCTGTGTCCGTTAAGCTTGAAGTTGTTAGAGCGGCGTGCGTGCTGCAGTTGCAACAGGTGACTTCTGCTTTAGATGAGAAGTAGCTTCAGTTGAAGGAGACAGAGCTAATCACAGAACAAGTGATACTCTGTTTTAGACAAGTAACAAGAAAGGCTGGAGAGTGAGTGGGTATCAACCTTCAATAAACCAGCAAAGGTGTATGGGAAATGGAAAGCTTTTAAAGGAAAAGAGAGCCAGATAATTGATTCTTAAGGTAGTATGTGATATGTAGTAACATAAGTTAAGGTGGAACTGAGGCGTTCATGACACATCCCCCCCTCAAAAGAACCTCAAGGAGGTGTCAAGGCGCTGGACGATCAGGATGCCTACGGTGGAACACAGACACCAGACGGGGAGCCGATAGATTGGATGCCGGCTCCCAGGAATCCTCAGATGAGTCATACCCCGACCAGCGGACAAGGTATTGGAGTTCACCGTGATACCTTCGGGAGTCGACTATAGAATGTACTTCATATTCGGGGGCAGGTGTAGGAGATTCTGGAGCAGATGGAGAGACATGGGTAGAGGGATCACAGGGTTTGACAAGTGACACATGAAATGTGGGATGTATACGGTAAGTTGCTGGGAGTTGTAGGGTAACAGTGACAGGGTTGCTTATAGCCACTATCGGGAAGGGTCCCACAAACAGTTTATTGAATTTCCTACAGGGTGTAGGTAATTTAAGATTTTTGGTGGTGAGCCAAACTAAGTCACCCACTTTGCAGGCGGGTTGGGGACGATGGCGTAGGTCGTAGTATCGTTTCTGGGTGGCTTGTGCTTGCTTGATATTCTCTTGTATGACAGTATATGTCTGTTTAATGGATTTGACCAATTCATTTACTTGTGGACAGGGACTGTTTGCAGGAGGTAGCGGGTGAAAACGAGGGTGCCTTCCTGAGTTGTCATAAAAGGGTGAAAATCCTGTGGATGAATTAGTAGTGTTATTGAAAAAAAATTCAGCCTGGGGAAGGAGCGAAGCCCAAGAGTCGTGTTTATGGGAGCAAAAACATCTCAGGTATTGCTCCAACCATTGGTTGGTACGTTCACATAGCCCATTTGTTTGCGGGTGGTACGATGTAGTCAGGTGTTGCTGAATGCCAAGAGATTGACATAGGGATCTCCAAAACTTGGATGTAAATTGCGACCCTCTGTCACTGAGTACAGATACTGGAAGGCCATGCAGTTGAACAATCTCTTTGATAAATAGATCTGCAGTGCTGTAGGAATGAAGTGGGCCATTCTAGAGAACAGGTCAACTACGACAAAGATGACAGTCATGCCACAGGAGCTTGGAAGATCAACGATAAAATCCATAGAGATGTATGCCCACGGATAGTCTGGTAAGGGTATGTTTTGCAATAGGCCCAGAGGGAGTTGATGAGATGGTTTACAGGTTTGACAGGTGGAACAGGAACTTATATATTGTTTTACTGAGTGTCTCATAGAAGGCCACCAGAAGTGCCTTTGTAGAAGGTCATAGGTCTTATGTATTCCCAAATGACCAGCTAAGGAGGAATCATGAGTTATAGATAACACTTTTGTCCGGAGAGATGGTGGTATGTAATATCTTGACTTATTACAGAGGATACCGTTTTTATCAGGGGTGAGAGGGTAAGTAGCCTTTGTTGTATCCAGTTGTTGTTGTTGGTTCTTTAATTCAGTGCTATCAGGTGAGAGTACACCAATTATGGATGTAACGGGAACTATTGTTGAGTTGGGAGGAGCTGTGAAAGGCTTAATATCTTTTCGAGACAGAGCGTCCGCCTTACCGTTTCTTGATCCAGGTCGATATGTGATGGTGAAATTGAATCGTGAAAAGTACAAGCTCCACCTGAGCTGACAAAGTACGACTAGTTTGAAGATATTGTAGGTTTTTATGGTCCGTATAAATTACTATTGGATGTTCTGCGCCCTCCAGCAAATGTCTCCACTGGTCAAATGAAGTCTTAATTGCGAGAAGCTCCTTTTCCCCCACTGGATAGTTGAGTTCAGCAGGTGTAAGGAGTCTGGAGAAGTAACACACTGGGTGCAAAGGATCTTTTGGTAAGAGTCTCTGGGATAGAATAGATCCGATGGCGTATTCGGACGCATTCACTTCCAATACGAATTGTGCTTTGCTGTTGGGGATGTGCAGTACTGGGGAAGTGACAAATAGAGATTTAAGGAGTTCAAATGCCTTTTGAGTTTCTGGAGTCCAGATGAATGGCTTAGAGGTCCTAGTCAGGTTAGTGAGTGGCCTAGCAATGGCTGCAAAATTGCAGATAAAGCGCCTGTAAAAATTGGCGAAGCCTAAGAACCGCTGGACTTCTTTTATGTTGGAAGGTATAGGCCAAGTGGTGATGGCAGAGATTTTACTATTCTCCATAGATATCCTGCTATTGCTAATGCGATAGCCAAGAAATGATACTTCATTTACATGGAAGAGACACTTCTCTAACTTGACATACAGCTTATGTGTCTGTAATCTGGATAACACTAACCTGACGTGTTTGACATGTTCAGAGAAAGAGGAAGAATAGATAAGAATATCGTCTATATAGACCACCAGGAAAGTGTCGAGGATGTCCCTAAAGATATCATTAATGAAATTCTGGAATGTTGCCGGAGCATTACACAACCCGAATGGCATAACTGTATATTCGAAAAGACCATACCTGGTCCTAAATGCAGTCAGCCACTCGTCTCCGGACCTTATTCTTACAAGGTTGTAGGCACCCCTAAGATCAAGTTTAGTAAAAATAGTGGCGCCTCTTAACCTCTCAATTAACTCGGGAATGAGAGGCAAAGTGTACCTGTTCTTTTTAGTACGCTTGTTTAATTCCCGATAATCTATTATCGGACGTAAAGACCCATCCTTGTTTTTCACGAAAAAAATGCCGGCACCGGCAGGGGAGGTGGAAGGGCGAATAAAACCTTTTTTTAGATTATCAGTGATATAGGTTTTTAAATGAGCCAATTCAGGTCTAGAAAGAGGATAGATGTGGCCATAGGGAATGGTTGCCCCGGGAAGTAAGTCTATGGGGCAATCGTAAGGCCTATGTGGGGGCAACGACTCGGCTTCTGTTTTATTGAAGACAGCAGAGAAGTCAAGATATTGTGTAGGAATAGGAGATGAGGAAGTAGTGAACAAGTGAGTGTTTGGAAAACAAGTTGAGACACAGTAGGGAGAGGAGAATGAAATGGTGAGGGTATCCCAATGTACCACAGGTTGATGTAGTTGAAGCCAAGTGATTCCCAGAACAATAGGGTAAATGGGAGAAGAAATAATGTCAAAGGAGATAGTTTCAGTGTGACCAGGTGGAGAGGAAACGAGTAAAGGAATAGTCTGTTGAGACACTGGACCAGATGCTAAATGCAAACCATCAATGACTTTTATAGGCAAAGTTGTGCTTTTAAACTGAAAGGGTATTTTATTTAATTCAACCAAATGTAAATCAATAAAGTTGGCGCAAGCGCCTGTATCGATGATGGCGTTACACTCTATCCTGTGTCGGTCCCACTGCAAAAGCAAGGGAATGGTAAGGTAAGCTGTAGCAGTGGTTTTTGTGTGGAAACAATGTTTTATGTTATGGATCTTACCTATCTTCTGCTTTAGTAATAGAGGGCACTCCTTAACTGCATGACCAGAACCTGCGCAGTACATACATAAATTTGCAGTTCGGCGTCTAGCCTTTTCCTGCGGGGTAAGTGGACCCCTAATAAAACTGATGTCCATGGGTTGGTCGGACGGTGGACCAACGGTTGGAGGAGTTGGCAGTACCATGCGTAGATGGGCTTCTTTCCTGCTTCCTCTCTCTAAGGCGTCTGTCAATTGTAATCGTGAGGGCATAAAGGTCGTCAAGACGATCCGGTATACCAATCCTGGCGAGCTCATCCTTGCTTTCCTCTGCAAGTCCGAGACGGTATTGGTTTTTTAGAGATACCTCATTCCAGAGGGAATCTCTAGCCCAGATTCTAAATCTGGTAATGTACTCTTCTACCGGTGCTTTAGACTGCTTTAAGTTCCTGAGTTTAGTTTCTGCAGTTATTTGACGTATTTGACACTGTACAACAGCCAACAGGTGATACAGCTCTCAGATAAATAACAGGTGACACAGTACAACAGGCAGCAGGTAATACAGCTCTCAGATAAATAACAGATGACACAGTACAACAGGCAGCAGGTGATACAGCTCTGAGATAAATAACAGGTGACACAGTACAACAGGCAGCAGGTGATACAGCTCTCAGATAAATAACAGATGACACAGTACAACAGGCAGCAGGCGATACAGCTCTCAGATAAATAACAGATGACACAGTACAACAGGCACCTGTTATTTATCTGAGAGCTGTATCGCCTGCTGCCTGTTGTACTGTGTCACCTGTTATTTATCTGAGAGCTGTATCACCTGCTGCCTGTTGTACTGTGTCATCTGTTATTTATCTGACAGCTGTATCACCTGCTGCCTGTTGTACTGTGTCACCTGTTATTTATCTGAGAGCTGTATCACCTGCTGCCTGTTGTACTGTGTCACCTGTTATTTATCTGAGAGCTGTATCACCTGCTGCCTGTTGTACTGTGTCACCTTTTATTTATCTGACAGCTGTAGCACCTGCTGCCTGTTGTACTGTGTCACCGTTATTTATCTGAGAGCTGTATCGCCTGCTGCCTGTTGTACTGTGTCACCTGTTATTTATCTGAGAGCTGTATCGCCTGCTGCCTGTTGTACTGTGTCACCTGTTATTTATCTGAGAGCTGTATTACCTGCTGCCTGTTGTACTGTGTCATCTGTTATTTATCTGAGAGCTGTATCACCTGCTGCCTGTTGTACTGTGTCATCTGTTATTTATCTGAGAGCTGTATCACCTGCTGCCTGTTGTACTGTGTCACCTGTTATTTATCTGAGAGCTGTAGCACCTGTTGCCTGTTGTACTGTCACATGCTATTTATCTGAGAGCTGTATCACCTGCTGCCTGTTGTACTGTGTCACATGTTATTTATCTGAGAGCTGTATCACCTGCTGCCTGTTGAACTGTGTCACCTGTTATTTATCTGAGAGCTGTATCACCTGCTGCCTGTTGTACTGTGTCACTTGTTATTTATCTGAAAGCTGTATTACCTGCTGCCTGTTGTACTGTGTCATCTGTTATTTATCTGAGAGCTGTATCACCTGCTGCCTGTTGTACTGTGTCACCTGTTATTTATCTGAGAGCTGTAGCACCTGTTGCCTGTTGTACTGTCACATGCTATTTATCTGAGAGCTGTATCACCTGCTGCCTGTTGTACTGTGTCATCTGTTATTTATCTGAGAGCTGCATCACCTGCTGCCTGTTGTACTGTGTCACATGTTATTTATCTGAGAGCTGTATCACCTGCTGCCCGTTGTACTGTGTCACTTGTTATTTATCTGAGAGCTGTATCACCTGCTGCCTGTTGTACTGTGTCACCTGTTATTTATCTGAGAGCTGTATCACCTGCTGCCTGTTGTACTGTGTCACATGTTATTTATCTGAGAGCTGTATCACCTGCTGCCTGTTGTACTGTGTCACCTGTTATTTATCTGAGAGCTGTATCACCTGCTGCCTGTTGTACTGTGTCACTTGTTATTTATCTGAGAGCTGTATCACCTGCTGCCTGTTGTACTGTGTCACCTGTTATTTATCTGAGAGCTGTATCACCTGCTGCCTGTTGTACTGTGTCACCTGTTATTTATCTGAGAGCTGTATCACCTGCTGCCTGTTGTACTGTGTCACATGTTATTTATCTGAGAGCTGTATCACCTGCTGCCCGTTGTACTGTGTCACTTGTTATTTATCTGAGAGTTGTATCACCTGCTGCCTGTTGTACTGTGTCACCTGTTATTTATCTGAGAGCTGTATCACCTGCTGCCTGTTGTACTGTGTCACATGTTATTTATCTGAGAGCTGTATCACCTGCTGCCTGTTGTACTGTGTCACCTGTTATTTATCTGAGAGCTGTATCACCTGCTGCCTGTTGTACTGTGTCACTTGTTATTTATCTGAGAGCTGTATTACCTGCTGCCTGTTGTACTGTGTCATCTGTTATTTATCTGAGAGCTGTATCACCTGCTGCCTGTTGTACTGTGTCACCTGTTATTTATCTGAGAGCTGTAGCACCTGTTGCCTGTTGTACTGTCACATGCTATTTATCTGAGAGCTGTATCACCTGCTGCCTGTTGTACTGTGTCATCTGTTATTTATCTGAGAGCTGTATCACCTGCTGCCTGTTGTACTGTGTCACATGTTATTTATCTGAGAGCTGTATCACCTGCTGCCTGTTGTACTGTGTCACATGTTATTTATCTGAGAGTTGTATCACCTGCTGCCTGTTGTACTGTGTCACCTGTTATTTATCTGAGAGCTGTATCACCTGCTGCCTGTTGTACTGTGTCACATGTTATTTATCTGAGAGCTGTATCACCTGCTGCCTGTTGTACTGTGTCACCTGTTATTTATCTGAGAGCTGTATCACCTGCTGCCTGTTGTACTGTGTCACTTGTTATTTATCTGAGAGCTGTATCACCTGCTGCCTGTTGTACTGTGTCACCTGTTATTTATCTGAGAGCTGTATCACCTGCTGCCTGTTGTACTGTGTCACCTGTTATTTATCTGAGAGCTGTATCACCTGCTGCCTGTTGTACTGTGTCACCTGTTATTTATCTGAGAGCTGTATCACCTGCTGCCTGTTGTACTGTGTCACCTGTTATTTATCTGAGATTTGTATAACCTGCTGCCTGTTGTACTGTGTCACCTGTTATTTATCTGAGAGTTGTATCACCTGCTGCCTGTTGTACTGTGTCACCTGTTATTTATCTGAGAGTTGTATCACCTGCTGCCTGTTGTACTGTGTCACCTGTTATTTATCTGAGAGCTGTATCACCTGCTGCCTGTTGTACTGTGTCACATGTTATTTATCTGAGAGCTGTATCACCTGCTGCCTGTTGTACTGTGTCACCTGTTATTTATCTGAGAGCTGTATCACCTGCTGCCTGTTGTACTGTGTCACTTGTTATTTATCTGAGAGCTGTATCACCTGCTGCCTGTTGTACTGTGTCACCTGTTATTTATCTGAGAGCTGTATCACCTGCTGCCTGTTGTACTGTGTCACTTGTTATTTATCTGAGAGCTGTATCACCTGCTGCCTGTTGTACTGTGTCACTGATATTTATCTGAGAGCTGTATCACCTGCTGCCTGTTGTACTGTGTCACCTGTTATTTATCTGAGAGCTGTATCACCTGCTGCCTGTTGTACTGTGTCACCTGTTATTTATCAGAGATTTGTATAACCTGCTGCCTGTTGTACTGTGTCACCTGTTATTTATCTGAGAGTTGTATCACCTGCTGCCTGTTGTACTGTGTCACCTGTTATTTATCTGAGAGTTGTATCACCTGCTGCCTGTTGTACGGTGTCACCTGTTATTTATCTGAGAGCTGTATCACCTGCTGCCTGTTGTACTGTGTCACCTGTTATTTATCTGAGAGCTGTATCACCTGCTGCCTGTTGTACTGTGTCACCTGTTATTTATCTGAGAGCTGTATCACCTGCTGCCTGTTGTACTTTGTCACCTGTTATTTATCTGAGATTTGTATCACCTGCTGCCTGTTGTACTGTGTCACCTGTTATTTATATGAGAGCTGTATCACCTGCTGCCTGTTGTACTGTGTCACCTGTTATTTATCTGAGAGCTGTATCACCTGCTGCCTGTTGTACTGTGTCACCTGTTATTTATCTGAGATTTGTATCACCTGCTGCCTGTTGTACTGTGTCACCTGTTATTTATCTGAGAGTTGTATCACCTGCTGCCTGTTGTACTGTGTCACCTGTTATTTATCTGAGAGCTGTATCACCTGCTGCCTGTTGCACTGTGTCACCTGTTATTTATCTGAGAGCTGTATCACCTGCTGCCTGTTGTACTTTGTCACCTGTTATTTATCTGAGAGCTGTATCACCTGCTGCCTGTTGTACTGTGTCACCTGTTATTTATCTGAGAGTTGTATCACCTGCTGCCTGTTGTACTGTGTCACCTGTTATTTATCTGAGAGCTGTATCACCTGCTGCCTGTTGTACTGTGTCACATGTTATTTATCTGAGAGTTGTATCACCTGCTGCCTGTTGTACTGTGTCACTTGTTATTTATCTGAGAGCTGTATCACCTGCTGCCTGTTGTACTGTGTCACCTGTTATTTATCTGAGAGCTGTATCACCTGCTGCCTGTTGTACTGTGTCACCTGTTATTTATCTGAGAGCTGTATCACCTGTTGGCTGTTGTACAGTGTCACCTGTTATTTATCTGAGCGCTGTATCACCTGCTTCCTGTTGTACTCTGTCATCTGTTATTTATCTGAGCCCTGTATCACCTGCTGTCTGTTGTTCTGTGTCACCTGTTTTTATCTGAGAGCTGTATCACCTGCTGCCTGTTGTACTGTGTCACCTGTTATTTATCTGAGAGCTGTATCGCCTGCTGCCTGTTGTACTGTGTCACCTGTTATTTATCTGAGAGCTGTATTACCTGCTGCCTGTTGTACTGTGTCATCTGTTATTTATCTGAGAGCTGTATCACCTGCTGCCTGTTGTACTGTGTCATCTGTTATTTATCTGAGAGCTGTATCACCTGCTGCCTGTTGTACTGTGTCACCTGTTATTTATCTGAGAGCTGTAGCACCTGTTGCCTGTTGTACTGTCACATGCTATTTATCTGAGAGCTGTATCACCTGCTGCCTGTTGTACTGTGTCACTTGTTATTTATCTGAGAGTTGTATCACCTGCTGCCTGTTGTACTGTGTCACCTGTTATTTATCTGAGAGCTGTATCACCTGCTGCCTGTTGTACTGTGTCACATGTTATTTATCTGAGAGCTGTATCACCTGCTGCCTGTTGTACTGTGTCACCTGTTATTTATCTGAGAGCTGTATCACCTGCTGCCTGTTGTACTGTGTCACTTGTTATTTATCTGAAAGCTGTATTACCTGCTGCCTGTTGTACTGTGTCATCTGTTATTTATCTGAGAGCTGTATCACCTGCTGCCTGTTGTACTGTGTCACCTGTTATTTATCTGAGAGCTGTAGCACCTGTTGCCTGTTGTACTGTCACATGCTATTTATCTGAGAGCTGTATCACCTGCTGCCTGTTGTACTGTGTCATCTGTTATTTATCTGAGAGCTGCATCACCTGCTGCCTGTTGTACTGTGTCACATGTTATTTATCTGAGAGCTGTATCACCTGCTGCCTGTTGTACTGTGTCACATGTTATTTATCTGAGAGTTGTATCACCTGCTGCCTGTTGTACTGTGTCACCTGTTATTTATCTGAGAGCTGTATCACCTGCTGCCTGTTGTACTGTGTCACATGTTATTTATCTGAGAGCTGTATCACCTGCTGCCTGTTGTACTGTGTCACCTGTTATTTATCTGAGAGCTGTATCACCTGCTGCCTGTTGTACTGTGTCACTTGTTATTTATCTGAGAGCTGTATCACCTGCTGCCTGTTGTACTGTGTCACCTGTTATTTATCTGAGAGCTGTATCACCTGCTGCCTGTTGTACTGTGTCACCTGTTATTTATCTGAGAGCTGTATCACCTGCTGCCTGTTGTACTGTGTCACATGTTATTTATCTGAGAGCTGTATCACCTGCTGCCCATTGTACTGTGTCACTTGTTATTTATCTGAGAGTTGTATCACCTGCTGCCTGTTGTACTGTGTCACCTGTTATTTATCTGAGAGCTGTATCACCTGCTGCCTGTTGTACTGTGTCACATGTTATTTATCTGAGAGCTGTATCACCTGCTGCCTGTTGAACTGTGTCACCTGTTATTTATCTGAGAGCTGTATCACCTGCTGCCTGTTGTACTGTGTCACTTGTTATTTATCTGAGAGCTGTATTACCTGCTGCCTGTTGTACTGTGTCATCTGTTATTTATCTGAGAGCTGTATCACCTGCTGCCTGTTGTACTGTGTCACCTGTTATTTATCTGAGAGCTGTAGCACCTGTTGCCTGTTGTACTGTCACATGCTATTTATCTGAGAGCTGTAACACCTGCTGCCTGTTGTACTGTGTCATCTGTTATTTATCTGAGAGCTGCTATCACCTGCTGCCTGTTGATACTGTGTCACCATGTTATTTATCTGAGAGCTGTATCACCTGCTGCCCGTTGTACTGTGTCACTTGTTATTTATCTGAGAGTTGTATCACCTGCTGCCTGTTGTACTGTGTCACCTGTTATTTATCTGAGAGCTGTATCACCTGCTGCCTGTTGTACTGTGTCACATGTTATTTATCTGAGAGCTGTATCACCTGCTGCCTGTTGAACTGTGTCACCTGTTATTTATCTGAGAGCTGTATCACCTGCTGCCTGTTGTACTGTGTCACTTGTTATTTATCTGAGAGCTGTATCACCTGCTGCCTGTTGTACTGTGTCACCTGTTATTTATCTGAGAGCTGTATCACCTGCTGCCTGTTGTACTGTGTCACTGTTGTTTATCTGAGAGCTGTATCACCTGCTGCCTGTTGTACTGTGTCACCTGTTATTTATCTGAGAGCTGTATCACCTGCTGCCTGTTGTACTGTGTCACCTGTTATTTATCTGAGAGTTGTATCACCTGCTGCCTGTTGTACTGTGTCACCTGTTATTTATCTGAGAGCTGTATCACCTGCTGCCTGTTGTACTGTGTCACCTGTTATTTATCTGAGAGCTGTATCACCTGCTGCCTGTTGTACTGTGTCACCTGTTATTTATCTGAGAGCTGTATCACCTGCTGCCTGTTGTACTGTGTCACCTGTTATTTATCTGAGAGCTGTATCACCTGCTGCCTGTTGTACTGTGTCACCTGTTATTTATCTGAGAGCTGTATCACCTGCTGCCTGTTGTACTGTGTCACCTGTTATTTATCTGAGAGCTGTATCACCTGCTGCCTGTTGTACTGTGTCACCTGTTATTTA
>NW_026511576.1:0-50872 GCF_027579735.1 Bombina bombina
CAGATCCGGAGCAGTGCAGTGACGCTGTCAGATTCTACAGTGTAGCTTATGCTGTCTCTTTAAGCAATTGTCCTTACTCCCTATATAACCTCCCACTTCTCTTACCTCATTGCTGGATTAATGTTTTCACATCCCTGCATGAGAAAGCTTCTCAGCCAATCTGCTATCTGACATAGGGGAATCATTCTTCTGCTACACAGAGCAACCACTTCCTGTGCTGCAGCTCTCTCCCTTTCACACAGAACCACCTGTGTGCAGGACTGACATCATCAGCTACTGCCACAGCTCTCACCTCTCACTCTCAAGCTTGTTACCTGCAGTTCAGCATTCTCATACACGATGAACTCTTCTGTTCCTGGGAAACCTGTAGCAGCACTGGACTCTAACTGACTAAGGTCTAAGGCAGGTTGTATAACTTATTATCTTATGCTAAGTCAATTTAGCTTCATGCTTAGTAACCTGTGAATTGTTACTGAAATCTCTCTCATTTATACCTGATTGTATTTGTATGGTTACCTTCTGCTTAAAGCTATAACCTCCAAGTCTGCAGTGACTCTGGAGAAATAGTTTATAGGCAAACATTAAGACAGATAGTTTAATATTGCCAATTGCATATTGTAATTAAGCTATCTGTAACATCTATCACTTTGCTTAAGTTAACCTATTCAAGTAAGCTGCATAAATTCTACAGAACTGCTTTCAGGAAATCCTCACAAAAACAAGTACACTCACACTTTTTGTTCAGGGTTATAACAGACGCAGTCTGGCAGAGGAGTCCTGTGTGGACGGTCAAGAGACGCCGCCATCTTGGAAATAAAAGTAAGTGCGTAGGCTCACATAACAACACTCCAGGCTGTCACACGAGACTCAAGGTTATCTCCAGACATAAGGGCTTACAGATTTAAGGGGAGTGTCCCATTCCACATACTAAAAGGGACAGTTTACTCAAAAACTTTCTCCCCTTTAATTTGTTCCCAATGATCCACTTTACCTGCTGGAGTGTATTAAATTGTTTACAAATAGCTCCTTTAATCTTATATTGGCATTTGAAATTGTTAATTTAGCATGTGGTATCCCCACCTAGTCTGAAAGTTTGTGGCCACACGTACCAGCTATAGATAAGCTTTGTAAACAAAGCCAGCAGAAGAAATTACACTCCCAGTATGATAAAGCAGAGATAAGGTAATACAATGTTGATTTTCCATTGTTCTCTCAAAGTATTGGTGATTGTTTTAAGGACAGATATAAGATAAAGAAGCAGGTATATGTGTACAATGTGATACAGTAATGAGACCTGATTATACCTACAAGCTCAACCTATTTCATTAGGCTGTGGCTTCAAAACACAAAATCAGAGCTTTAATATACAGAAATAAACCTTAAAAAGCTAATTTTCATACATTTTTTACTCTGCAGTTGGTAAAAAAAGCAATTGTAAACACATTAAGGGAAAAACTATTTTACAGTATACTGTCCCTTTAACGTTCCCTACAAAAGTGGGCAGTAACGCTAACTGAATAAGCGTTTGTGACATTGCTCTTAAAAACTATATAAGAAAGCCTGAAGGGTTACACTTTGGGCATACTACCCAAGCATATATAGAGACAACTAGAGATTTTTGGTACATAAATAGGAGAACTAATCAGATACTGCAAAGCACACCCCTGATAAGTAGCTGCTCCTAAGGGCTTTGTTGTCATTATATCATATATTACTGGTCTCTACCTTGCAAGCCTTACTGAACTTGCTGTGCACTATTCAGAGCTTTGTACTTATATATTCACCTGGGATGGTATGTCCTTTAAATATTTGTCATAGGTGCCTAATCATTTTATGCAAGTAAAACAGTACAAGCTTCACAACCTAAACCTTAATACTATGATGCTGTGCTAAAGTGCCTGCATGGAGGCGGAGTAACACCCCAATTCAAACATAATATAGAAGCTCTTTTCTATCCTCACTTTCTTTTTACCAAGGGCTTTGATAAGAAACCTGCAGTTATGTCTCATTCCAATAGGAAAAAAAACAAGCAAGCAGATGCCCCAAAAAGGACTGTAGCAGATCATTTCCACAGTAAATTCATCTCTCAGAGAGACCTGTCTGATGAGGACTCAAGAGACTCTCCGTCTAGGCATGAAGAGGATATTGTAGCTCATACTGTATGTAAACGTTCTTCAGATAGCTCTGAGAATGCCTCTCTTAAAGAGATTATCAACTCTCTGTCAGCTAAAATTGACTCTCATCATACCTCCCTGAAGCAGGAACTCAAATCCTCCGTTGCAGAGCTTAAGAGTGAGACATTGCATCCTTGGGGGAGAGATCAGACATCCTTAAACGGAAACATGAGGATCTTGCGACTGACCACTCTAACCTTCTCTCTTACACCCAATCACTAGCTGAGACCCAATCACAACCAAGAGATGTCATAGTGCGACTTCATTACTTTACTTTTAAGGAAAAAATTCTGAGAGCAGCATACCTCAATAAAAATCTACCAGAAGTATATAAGGAGATACAGTTCTTCCCAGACCTATCTTCACATACCTTATCCAAAAGGAGGTCTTTCTTCCCTGCCACACAATGCCTACACAAGCACTCCATAAGGTACAGATGGGGCTTTCCTGTCAAGCTGTTTTTCCAACACAATGGTTCCTCATACACTTTAATTAACATTAAACAAGGAATGGAGGTTTTGAGCAAGTTAAACCTCTTGAGAGACACTCCACCTTCTTCCTCCCGCCGACCGGACCCCCCTTCTGCTCTTCAAGAAGATCCTGTCCAAGGCTCTCCTCTTCAAGCACAGTCCCCGCTTCTTCGAACGGCAGCTCTAGAATGGGACCCTAAACCTAGATGCTCTCCTCCACCACCCAAGAGACGAAATTTATCTTTGCAGGAACCCTGAATACAGCCCTTTGTCTAGTAATCTTTCAGGGTCTTATTGCCCACAAATTGAACTGAGGTCTCACTCCCTACACCTGCAGAAGATATGCCATTATATCCTTTTTTTTTCTTTTTTTTTTTTGACTCTTTTTTCAAGTATTTGTTTGACTCTTTTTTCTACAGGTTGTAAATTGAACTTTTGGACGTCTGATCCTGTTTAAAATGTTTCTAAATTTGTTTAATATCTCTAACAATATTTACTAAAAAGTTGTGTTACATGCTTTTTTACTCCCCTATAGGGCTACAGCTGAAACCTTTGGTAAATGTGTCTTTACTTACAATGTTACGGTTAATTTTATTCACCTATAGTCTGCTAGATATTTTACTCCTACACCTGCAGAAGATATGCCATTATATCCTTTTTTCTTGTTTTTTAAAGTATTTGTTTGACTCCTCTTCCTGCAGGTCGTACATTGAACTTTTTGAAGTCTGATCCTGTTCAAAATGTTTCTAAATTTGTTTAATTTCTCTAACAATATTTACTAAGGGTTGTGTTACATGCTCTTTTACCTCCTTATAGGGCTACAGCTGAAACCTTTGGTAAATATGTGTTTACTTACAATATTAAGTTTAATTTTACTCAACTATAGACCGCTAGATATTTTCCTAATCATTATATTGTACCAATGTAGTTGTGGTACTCTTGTTATATATATACCTCTTACCATCTCATTCAGTGATGTATTCTAACCTTGACACATGGCAGAATTCTGTGTTTTACACTGAGCTATGGAATCGCTGGTCAGATCTGAAATATCTAATAGTCTTATCATTTTCTCTTAATTTGTCCACTACAGGTTGTACTGCTTGCACACTGCTCTTTTTGAGCTATAGCCACTATCTACAGTAAATGTATTTTTCCCTCTGGTGCTAAGAATCTCTCTCCTCAAATATATCCTACCAGGGATGTATCTAGACATTCCATTTTTCTTAGCACTCCCCCTCACAAAGTTAACCCAAATAGTGGGACTGATGGATGACTTTATCTAGGGAAGTCCAAACACTAATACCTTATAAGGTAATTTATGACATGGGCCAACCAAAAGTTATGTTGCCACATTGTGTTAAAGCGGTTCCTTCATATACCTGTATACTATCAAACTGTTTAACCTTTTTGAAAATGTTTACCATGGGTTGTGCTGTATACTCATTACCCCTATGTTCGGACGAAACCAAAAAATATTGTAAATGCGTCTTTACGTTTAGTACCAGTGTTCATATTTATTTGCCCATAGTCTACGATATGTGTATACTCATTAAATGCTATAAGCTGCACTATTAGGCCTCAGTACAGGTCTGAAATCACTAATACTCTGATTATCTTCTCTGAATAGGCCTACTAAAAAAGATTGTGTTGCTTACTCATTGCTCCTATTTAATTAGAGTCATTTACCAAAGTGAATATATGTTGGCCTATAATTTTAAGATTCTCTTTGCCTACCTACAGCCCTCTAGGTGGGCTCCTAGACATTACATTTTACTAATAAAGTTGAGGCATCCTAGATATACTCACATACTTCACCATTTCCGTAACATTACTAACAGGGCACTTCAGTACCTACACCTATCCCCTTATTCTACTGCTAATACGCAGCAGACCCACAGGAAAAATCTTTTGTGGATGGCCTACCAGCCTATCAGTTTAAATCTCATAGCTCTATTACAGTGCTACTGCACCAACACTAGCTGTGTTAATACCTTTCGCCATACGTCACGGGTAATTTCTCGAATAGTTATGTATTTGCTGTTCTTCCTTTAATGACTCATCCATTTAAATTACATAACCTCCTAGCTATCTGTGTGTTAGAAGGGATTTAGATGTCGCCAGCCTTAAGATAGACATCCTTGATGTATATTAGATATTTGTAATATCTTTAGTAAAGCCTTTTACTAAACTAACCAAACTAGGGGGCCTGATAGTTGATTTTCCCTAGGAAAGCCTACACACCCATACTTGATAAGATAATTTATATTGTAGATCAAGCAAGAACTGAGTTGTTGTAGGGTTTTAAAGAAGCTCCTTCATGACTCTCCAAACTTTAACCTTTAAAGTTTAATTTGTATTTAGCGGTTCTTATCCTCTGAAAATTACCCCTTAATCCCCTCTTTTATTCAGCGCATTCTTAGTACCAAGACCCTCTGATTGCTTATAGTTTTTGGTTATTTAACCCAAGAATTTATTATCCATGTTGATACCGTAATTGGGCATCTTTGTTCTTTGATGACCATATAGCTACTCCCTATTTCCTTCCTCCTCCCCCCCCCCTTTTTTTTTTCTCTTCTTCCTCCTCTCCTTTTGAAGATGTATTTACAAGTGATCACTCATAATGTTCAGGGCCTCAACTTTCCTACCAAAAGAAGACTCCTTAGTAATAATCTCAGACATTCCAAAGCTAATGTTGTTTTTTTGCAGGAGACACACTGGTCCGGGACCTCTGGCATACCGTATTATTTTAAGCGTTTCTCCACCAAATTTGAAGCCTCTCACTCTTCCAAGTCTAAAGGGGTTGCATCCTAATCAAGGACGACTTAAAGGTAGAAATTTTGCACACAGAAACTGACCCAGGTGCCAGATACGTTATAGTCATTTGTAAACTAAATGATCGCACTTACACACTAGCTAACATATATGCCCCAAACACTAGGCAGATTCCCTTTTTAATAAGTACACTCAATCTCATTTACAGGGTTAAACAGGGTACCTTAATCTTAGGGGGAGATTTTAACCTATTATGGGATCCATTAGTAGACAGAAAATGTCTTAATTCACTTCGTTCGGATTGTTCAGTCAGCTCCTTAGCTACCGCTTTCAGATTGCTAATGATTCAGTATGGTCTTTATGACGTTTGGTGGGCTATGCATACTACAGAGAAAGATTATACGTTCTACTCAAACCCGCACAAAATGTTCTCTAGATTCAACTATATATTTGTTGAAGCTGGGACATTAAACGAGATTCACGGCTCGAAGATAGCGGTGATCCCTTGGTCTGACCATGACTCTGTAGTGGTTACCTTTTCTTCTCCCCGGCCTTATTTACACAGTAAATGGAAATATGCTTACTGGTTTGTTTTGAATCCCACAACCCTCCAATAAATTAAAAAAGAATTACTTGAGTTTTTTCAGCTCAACAATAATGGCCAGACTGAAGTCCAATACATGTGGACTTTGCTGAAAGCTTATATTAGAGGCTCGTTTATTAAAAAGGCAGCTCTCGAGTTGGAACGAATACGGGAACGGTGTTGAAGCGGCACTCCTGGGACCAAGAGTGAGAAGTATATTCCTCCGTCTATCAGTGGAGTTTTGCCGAACGCCAAATTTCCTTCACAGCGTAAAGGTTAGCTGTCTAAAAAGGTCTAAAAGGACGCGGGTCATATCCTCACTCCTTTTGCCGGTCTCGCCCAGAGGTGGCATAGCCCCAGGAGAGGGGGAGTCACTCATCTATCTTACTGACCAGCTGTGGATTACTGGGCTTTCCCATCTATACATTGGCATAAGAAAATGATGGGCTAGGGCGCCTTGCCTGGGAGGGGCGGGAGTGGCGTCTCCCCTAATTTCATCCAAATCTGGTTCAGCGGCCTCAAGCTCATATCGCTAAATATAACTCCCTAGTTAAACCTAGGAACCGCTCACCTGCATTATGGCTCAATCTATCAAAAGAAAACCAAAACACCAAGAAAACCCTAAGAGGACTCTCACTGATCATTTTCACAGTAAAAACTTCTCAGACCCTGACTTCTCAGGGGACGATTCTAGAGACTCTGCAACTCCAGTCACGGATAATACTAGGTCTGAGGTATCCCGCAAAGATAAAACAACATTATCTCAGTCAACCTTCTTAGAATCTATCAGAATCTTAACTGATAAGATGGATACTCACTACTCATCCTTAAGGCAGGAACTCCGCCAATCTGTCGGCGAGCTGAAAAGAGAGATTTCTTCCCTTGGTGAGAGAACTGAAATCCTTGAGAGAAAGCATGAGGATCTCGCAACTGACCACGCCAACCTTTTGGCTTACTCTCAGTCATTGGCAGAGCAAATGTCTGATCTCGAATCTAAATTAGCAGACAACGAAGATAGATCCCGTCGCAACAATCTCAGGATCCAAGGCATCCCGTAAGATGTCCCTACATCAGACCTCCAACAATATTTGACTACTCTGTTTAAGGTCATTCTGGACTCTTCCACAGATCAAGACCTCCTGATGGACAGAGCACACAGATCCACACGCCCCCGTAATTCAGTATCTGACACTCCCAGAGACGTTATTGTACGTCTACATTATTACACCACGAAGGAGAAAATCATGAGAGCCTCCTTCACCAACAGACCCCTCAAGGATCCATACAACAAATTGCAGATCTTCCCAGATTTGTCCCCATACACTTTGAACAAGAGGAGGACTTTCCATCAGTTCACCCTAGCCCTCAGACAAAACAAGATTAAATACAGATGGGGATTTCCTGTCAAGCTACACGTGCAGTATCAAGATTCCTCCCATACAGTCTCTTCTATTGAACAAGGTATGAAGCTCTTCACCACTTGGGAACTCACTGGTTCTCATGGTCTACCTCCCAGGAAAAAGGGAAAAACAGGTGATCTGAACCCCTCAGCTTCAGAATGGCACGCCAGGGTTCCTAAAGTTTAGGCCTCTCCTGAGATTTTCTTCAGAGTTATCCTCTACACTGATCGCCTTTTGCCTGGTTCTTTGAGAGAACATTCCCCTCTGAAATCCTCCTAGCCTGCTCCTCAAAGGATATCCTAGAGGAGGGAGTGCACATACGGGTACACATCTTACTCTTATTTCACTCCCTCATCCTTGATCCGCTTAGCAGGACCCTTGCTCTGGATATTCGACGGACAGGTAAGCCTAGAGTCCACATACGGGTACATACCTTACTCTATTTTTGGCTCACGGCTTCCTATTTGTCTACATTATTGAGATAAAGGTTTATTGAGACAAATATATAGACCACAAGTTTATTTATATGTTGTTGAGTATCAGAAATGTTATTTACTTTTTATTGGTTTCTATTATTAAGTTATCGCATTTAGCCTCTGTTTTGTGCTAAAGAATATTCTAGGTTCAATGTATACAGGCCTGATACAGACATTTTTTATGTTATATTATGTACCTTATCGCGCCCTCTTTATTTTAACCACAACTTTTCTCCACAGAGGGCCTAGTTCATCCTTCCTCTAATGATATCTGCTCTCTGTTGCCCTCTTTCACCAGTATAATTATATCAACTAGGAAACCCTGTTAGAGCACATACTCTAAACCAAATGTTCAGGCCACTGAGATTATATTTACTTTCTGTTACATATTAGCAATACCATTCTCAAACTACTCTCTAGAATATTTCTTCCAGAAACCCCTTTATCCCACCCCTTAGAGGATATCTTGGGAGGGGGAGAGCACATACGGGTACGCATCTTACTCTCCTCTCACTCCCTCTCCCTAGGTCCTCCCAGTAGGACCCTTGTTTTGGACATCAAACGCATAGACCAGCTTAGAGCCCACATACGGGTACAAACCTTACTCTATTCTTGGCTCTTGGCTTCTTATTTATTTTTTATTTTTTTACATTACTTAGATAAAGGTTTACTATGAAAAGTTTATAGATTACTAGCTTAACCGTATGCTGTTGAGTATCCGAAATGTTTATTTACTCTGTTGATTTTTATCATTAAGTTACTACATTTAGTCTCTGCTTTGTAGTAAAGGAAATCACAAGTTCAATGTATAAAGGTATGATACTTGCATTGTTTATGTAATATTACGTCCTTTATTACACTCTCTTCATCCTAACCACAACTATTATCCACGAAGGGCCCAGCTCTTCTCTTTCCTAACACCATTAGCTCTTTATTGCTCCCTCTCACCAGTATACTTTTATTAACTAAGAAACTCTTTCAGAACTCATGCTCTAGACTAGATCCCCAGACCACTGGGATCATCTCACCCTTTCACACGGTATCAATACCACCCCCAAACTCCTGTCTCCATGCACCTGCCTTTCCAGATACCTCCATCAACCTTCATATCCATACCCCTCTTAGATCCTTGCTACTCTTCTTACTCCTTTTATCTTCCAATCTCTCATTATCTATATTGACTCCTACCTCTCATCCCAGGTTAGCCTCTATACAAATATCTACCCATCCAGTCCTCAGTATGTTGCATTTTACTGTCCCCTCTTGAACCACTTCATCCTCCTATCCATATAGAACTGGGGGGCCCCGCCACCTCCCTGGCTTTCCATGCCCCCCTTCTACTCTTTACTTACTCTACGTCGTTGTCCCTACTCTCCTATATGAGTTTGCATTTCTTTCTCACATTATTCCCCCGTTCATTTTCACATTTATCCACCTTTGAATATACACTCTAGGCTCCGCCCCCCCTTCCCTCAACACCCTCCCTTAGTCCTTTTCCTCTTTCCCTTCATCTTACAATCTACTCAATTCACGACCTTTTGAAATATCTCCATATTCCCATCCCATCCACACCCCTTTCCTTACTTTAAACAAAGCGGCTCTGGCCCGCTGTCACCCTTTCCCCAGAAAATATTTCTCAGTAAGTGAAGTCAACTCCAGCTCCCTTTCCCCATAATTGGTACTCATCTAAACTCTTTGGAATCCACACTACTCTCAATACTCCATATCTGAACGAAATTGAGTACCACCCTTTTTTTAAAACACACTCTATATCAATTCCAAAACCCACGCATATAACACTTTGCTTCCAGAAAAGAGACTCATTTAATAAATAGACCTGCTTTCACTCTCACTTCCACCTTCCATTACGCATCCCAGCATAAAAATGTTTAACTTTACATGTTCTGTTGTATATTATATTGACATATTTATGTGTCTACAATTTTGTATCTGCAGGCAATGTTACTGTTCAATAAGCTGTCTCAATAAAAAATTAAAAAAAAAAAAAAAAAAAAGGCAGGTCTCTCTAAGAAATATACAGGCAGATCATTAGCTGAATTAACCTGCTCTTATAGATCACAGCTTAACACACTAAAACAGAACCCAACACTCTGGGGCACTAAAAACCTGGAGGCCATAAAAGCAGAACTTATTAACCTGGAATTAATAAAGGTACAAAAGACCCTCAGTAAATTCAAACAAAAATTCTACTATCATAGTAATAAAGCTAATACTCTCTTAGCATCTAAGCTCAGACTTAGACAGGCCCAACGTACCATCCCCTCAATTCGTTATAATGGTAAAATAGCCATCTCTCCTAAAGATATAGGCGATTCATTTAGATCATACTATACCAGTCTTTATAGTTTAAATAAAGAGTCCCTTACCAACACTCTCTCTATTGAAGAGATACAAAGGTTCTTAGGTGGTCTTAAGCTTCCTGTCCTGGAAGAGGAGTCTGTTAGCTCACTAGGTTCCCCTATCACTTTGGAAGAATTGAAAAAGGCGATTCAGCAATTAAAAAGAGATAAAGCTCCATTTCCGGACGGATACACAGGGCAGTTTTATAAATCTTTCGGTGAGCTCATACACCCCATTCTCCTTAAAACCTTTAATACATTTATGTCCACTGGTACATGTCTCAAGGAATTTCTAGATGCAGAAATAATAACCATCCTGAAACCAGGAAAGGACCCTCAATTGTGCCAAAATTACAGGCCTATCTCATTAATTAACACGGACATTAAATTATACTCTAAAATACTAGCCAGTCGACTCTCGGTAGTCCTAAGTAAGATTATACATGCCGACCAAGTCGGATTCATACCTAGTAGAGAGGGTCCCGACAACACGCGCAGACTCACCTCTATTTTGTTTGAAGCCGAGAAAAGGAAAGTACCCTTCCTGGCCTTGTCTCTAGATGCGGAAAAGGCATTTGACAGGGTCAGGTGGGATTATTTGTGGGGAAGTCTTGAGGGTGTTCGGCATTCCTCATCAATTTATCAAAGACACTCAAGCCCTATACTCAAATCCCTCAGCCACGGTAAGTGGACCTGGTTTCAAGTCAGTTTCTTTTGCTATACTAAATGGAACTAGACAGGGCTGCCCCCTTTCTCCACTACTATTCGCTTTATCTATAGAACCCCTTGCTCAGTCTATCAGAATAGATCATGATATTTCAGGTATGGAATTCAATGGCTCCATACACAAAATAGCGCTTTTTGCGGACGACATCACGCTATTGCTCACTTCGCCCTTAAACTCGATGTCAGCGGTCTTTAAGGATATTGAACAGTTTGTACAGTTCCTACAAACTAAATTACACTAAAATTGAAGTTCTACACATTAATGTCCCAGTTTCAGAATTAGCGCACCTACAAAAGCTATACCCTTTTCAGTGGTCATCCACTTCTATCAAACATTTGGGCATTCACTTAAGCCCAAACCTTGAAGTAATCATTTCCAAAAACTTTTCTGATCGTTTACCTGAATTTAAAAGACTCTTGGAGAGTTGGGAGTTTAAGGAATTCTCCTGGACTGTCCGGATAGCGGCAAACAAAATTTCCTTCCTCCCGAAGCTCACATACCTTTTTGATGCATGCCCTTGTCTATTCCTAGACCTATACTACTTAATAAGTATCAAAGTCTTATTACCACCTACATTTGGTCTGGGAGGAGATCAAGGATAGCCACCTCGGTGATCCAACAGCATATTCATAGAGGGGGATTAGCATTTCTCAGTGTCTTATTATATCACAATGCTGCTCGGTTAACCCATCTTATGGGGTGGAGTTTTAAAGAAATTTCACATAGGTGGCAGGAAATAGAGCAATCATTCCTACCTAAAGGTATCTTGTTGTCAGACTTACCTTGGATTCCTATCCACATGCGACAGACTTTGAAAATAACTCACCCTCTTATTCTGGACTCCTTGAAGCACTGGGATCTTAAAAAGCACACACTAACAATTTCTCCGCATCCCTCGCCTGTATACAGGATCCGCAGTATCTTAGTTTCGCTTTCATATAGGAGGTTGGTCGGATACTGCTAACCTTCCGATCTCGGCGTTATATAACAATGGCACATTAATTACTTTTGTTGAAGCAAGACAGAAGTTTTCTCTACCTAACTCGCTTCACTTTGAATTTCTCAGGTTAGCCAGCATTCTTAGATCGTGGGGGTTGTCAGGACAATTTGACCGGACACCTACTAAATGGAAACAGAGGTGGAATATGGGTAGATCTCTCAAAGGTGCTCTTTCGTTTCACTATAGCCTACTGATATCCCCGTTGGAACCTACCAAGCATAGCCAATATAGAGCATGGGAAAGAGACTTAGATATGAACATAGAGATAGATGCATGGCTTCGGGAGCTACTCAGGACCAAAAAACACCTACACTGTGCGACTTTGCGGGAATTATATTATAAAGTAACTACTAGATGGCACCTGGTGCCAGTCACCTTGCACAAATATTACCGAACTACCTCTCCTCTATGCTGGAGAAACTGTGACAACCTAGAGACACACTTATTTGGTGGGAGTGTCCTAAAAGCGGCTTGTGGAGGGATGCTTTTCGGATGTTGGGAGCGCTGGGGATCTCTCTGCGCTTTGGCCCAGATTTGGGTCTCTTGCACCATGGATATTCAAATTTACCTGAGGCAGATAGAATCCTCACTTCATACATACTTATGGCCACAAAACTAGCAATAGCTAGAGACTGGAAACAGTCTTCCCCTCCGACATTAAATAAGGTGAAAGCTATTGTTGATTACTTAAAAAATATGGATGAATATGCCTTTCAATAACTAAACAAATCAGATCTATAGCATGAGATTTGGCACAATTGGAATGTCCTCCACTAGGCTCAGAGTCTTATAGGACTCTTACATCCCTGAAACAGATCCAAGACCTTACTTTCAGGTAATCCTCTTCTCCCCTTTCCTGTTACCCTCCCCCCTTTTTTTTTTCTCTCCCCTCCCTCCCTCCATATTTATGAGAGGTCAGAAGACCTAGATGTTCAAGGTATCATTACTAATATGGGTCATCCTTGTAGCTACCTAGCTCCATTAGAGTTTAAGTGGGCCAGTTGGTCCTTAATAATAGCTACTTTCATCAGGCTATATAAATATTAAAAAACGAGGATTTAATTTATGTATTTGTTAAAGTTTTTTGCTCAGTTATTGCTTTTACAAAAGATGTTGTTGGGTGATATTTGTCAATGTATTTCTGCTGTTTTTGTTTTTAATCACTCATGCAACTGCAGTCTTATTGTAACCCATGTAACAAAACTTAATTTGTTCTTTGTATTTGTTATTTCTCTAATAATCCTCAATAAAAGAATATTTAATAAAAAAAAAAATACAATTGTAGTGAGGACTTGTGCTAACTTTATAGAGTTATATCGGCTATAGTAAGCAACTGAAGACTCATTATGTTACAACAGAATAAAAAAATGGTATAAGTCATATTTATATTAGAAGAATTATCCTTGTATTCATGTATGCATCAGACATTAACAACCTTAATAATGCAGCTGAAAAAATAACCTCTTACCTATACTGAGTGTGAATATTCTAAACGGAGCAGTGTGCAACTAAATAATGACCTTAACCTCTTAAGGACATATGACGGAATTTTTCCGTCATAAAACAATTGAGCAAACTGAAAGCTGTGTCCTTAAAGGGTTAATGTAAGTGATAAATACTATTGTTATCAAATACAGAGTTGTAGTTGCACATTGATCCTTCAGATACTTGCCTCCACATATATAAATAAATATATATATATATATATATATATATATATATATATATATATATATATGTGAGTCGAAAGAGAAATTTCTCAATAGTGAATAGGCGCACTGCTATACAATTTTGAATATTATAATAATAATATGCTGTATGGTGTATACATAAACCAATGAGGTGGTACAGGTTAGTTCTTTCCCAGCAAAATTCTGGTATAGGGTAAGTGATAGCGCTTACCAGAGCCAACCTCAATCCTATGAGGTAAGTGATCAGCAATGGGGTTTCCATAGCAACCAGCTTTGTGACCAATTATATGCGTACACGGAATCACGTAGACGTCACACGTTTGTTAGCCGCACATCCTAGCAGGCCTGAACTTCACGCCCCCTTAGCAGCCTTTTTAAACCGGGAAAATGCCGAAGCCTGTCAGTACACTTTTTTACCTCTGAAGAAGAAGTATCGTTATTACTTCGAAACGCGTAAGGTTTTCACTACTAAGTGGGCTGACAGGTCCTGCTAGAATCGGCATCTACATTCATTCATTCTACATTCCTCCTGCCAACTACCGGTACTGTATTGAAAATAGCATTGTATCGCTGCACTTTACTATTGTGGATTACACATTGATGCTCACCACGGCATAAACAAAATAACATTGCCGGTTGCCTCTTTTGGAATTTACAGACCATATTAGTGCTGCTAACTCCAGTGCCACTTTTATAACACCATGTTATTGCAGCTCAGCAACCAGATTCTGCACTTCTAATCTTATTCAATTTCAGCACATCCCTGAACATAGAGTGATTTTCAGGGTATTTCTATGCCATTTTAACCTCATACAAATTTTGAAGGTTTTTAATGTAAGCACATTTTTTATTATCTGTCTGTAATAAACAGCTCTTCATTTTTACGGTATCACACTATGTCTTTGTCTCTGCTTCTTGTATTTTATCACTAATCTCTTGTGAGAACACGTGATATCCCAAAAAACCATCTTTAACCCCTTGCTGATCACTTACCTCATAGGATTGAGGTTTGCTCTGTTCTATACATCTATGAGAATATTGGACATCCAAGCTTCTGAAAGAAGAAGAAATCTATAGAGAGTCCAAGATTGCCATTTCACCAACAAGTTCCTCCAAAAACTGCAGTACTTCAACAAATACCATAGAGAGAACCAAAGGATCATTCCTGCCTTCATAAGAGAGTCCAGGATCTCCATTTTTAAGGATAAACAGATACCAAGAGATTGCCAAGGGAGCATACAGTTTCCAAGGGACCATCTATACCCCATTGCTGATCACTTACCTCATAGGATTGAGGTTGGCTCTGGTAAGCGCTATCACTTACCCTATACCAGAATTTTGCTGGGAAAGAACTAACCTGTACCACCTCATTGGTTTTGAACTTTTTTTATGTATACACCATACAGCATATTATTATTATAATATTCATAATTGTATAGCAGTGCGCCTATTCACTATTGAGAAATTTCTCTTTCGACTCACATTTTATTCAGTGACACGGGTACACTGACTCACATTTTAGGCCGCACGCTCAGTTCTTATATTTATTTATATATATAAGTTTTGTTGCACTCCCTACCAACCAAGTGAGTGCAGACATTTTAGATAAAAAAAACATCACATCTTCAACCATTGACACATTTTCTATATACAATCTATAACATACTAGTTAACACTCCTATTGTAGTTTTAGCGCTGGTGACCCCCCTTTCTTCCTCTCATATATATATATATATATATATATATATATATATATATATATATATATATATAGATAGATAGATATTACAATGTTAGTCCATAATGGTAACATCAGCTCCAATATTATTGTTACAAGTTAATGTTATATATTACATACAGTACAAGTATCATGACAAAGCAGAGGCACAATCAAGATATATGTTTGTTTATAAAAGACAAATACTATCAACAAAATAGAAATACATTTGACTGTACATCTAACTACATGACAGTTATATTGATTTAGATAAGGAGATTCAAAAAAGGACTAAGGGTTATTAGCAAAAATATCAAACTGTACATAATCAATCCTAACCTATTTCCATGTATAGCGGTCAACTCAGATCTCTTATAATAATCAATATTCATAGCACTCAGCAAACAAATACAATATCAATACTATAACAATAGGAGGCAAAAAATTATCCCCATATATACAGCCCAAATAATTGCATTCTGATGCATATGTAGATTTCCTTCAGAAACTATGAAAAATATACACGAGCTTATGGGCTGTTAGATCTATTTTTTACCCATCATCTATAAACAACTTTATGTCACTAATTTTATTGATGCCTAGAGGGGATCCTGTTTGTAACATAAATAACCAATAGACCTCTCTTTTACTGAGCACTTGGAATCTGTCACCCCCTCTAAGTCCCAAAGAAACCTTTTCAATTCCATGGAAACTAAATGCTTCACATCCTAAACCATGTAAGGCAAAATGTTTCGCCACTGATGTTTTGCGCATTTCTGCATCAAGTGACAATAGATGTTCCCTGACTCTATTCTTCAGCATTCTTGAGGTAAGGCCAACATATTGAAAATCACACACTTTGCAAATGATCAAATATACAATATATATTGAACTGCAATTGATGCAAGTCTATATTTTATATATATATATATATATATATATATATATATATATATATATATATATTAATAATGTTTTTATTGAGGTTTACAATACATACAATAAGAAAACGTATGTACATTGGATATCATTATACCGAATATTACAATGTGAGGGTTTTTAACAGGATAAAGTTAGAGTAACATAAATGGTATATCACAAATTGAAGTTACAACCTCTTTTTTTCATAACATTTTTTAGGAATGAATATTGAGCACGCAAGACAAACAGTAACCAATAGACAAGGAATGTCTTAATGCAGTCATGGTTTAACAATGATAACATTTAGTGGATATGGTATACACTGTATGTAGGTGAATACATGTGCTAAATGTGTGTGTGTATATCTGGGTGTTAATAGAAAGGACTTGTGGATATAATACAATGCAACATCTGAGGGAGATGCACCGAACATGGCGGTAAAACAGGAGTAAAGATGTAGTAGAGAGGGAGCAGGAGAGGGAAAAAAAAGGGGGGGAATAGAGGGAGGAGATAAGGATAGGAGAAAAAGATGAGAGGTTGAAAAAACAAGGGGTCTAATTGGCCCTTCTTCAATTTTAGGTTCTGGGGAATTTAATTCTCTTCCACAATTTCCAAGCTTGGCAATGCAAGGAAACCTTATTATTTGCGGTGAAGATGGGACTTTCCATTACTTCCAGGTAATCCATAATTTTTGTGATATCATGCCAGTTAGGGATATTGGTTTGTTTCCAGAGGCGGGCGTTAGCAAGTTTGACAGCTGTCAGTAGGTGCCCACAGGGGAGGGAGGAGACCCCACATCCAAATGGAATAATACTTTCTGTGGCCCCAAACAAAGGTTCGGGTCCACATCAGTACACTTATGAGAGAGCATAGCCCACAGGGGCTGCAGGATAAGGCATTCCCACCACACGTGCGCTGGCAAGCCTATCTGGCCGCATCCTCTCCAACAGAGCGGAGAGTTTATATGGGATATTTTGAAAAGTCTTAGCGGAGTCATGTGCCATTGCATGCATATCTTGAGGTACAGTTCTAGTACTGTGATGCAATGAAGAGCTTGTTTGGTTACTAACATGGCTCTAGACCATTCTTCTTGAGTAGTTTGAAAATGTAGATCTCTTTCCCACGCAATTATGTAGGCCGATTTGAGATAAGTGGGAGGGTTAAGAATATCTTGGTAAGATATTGACAGAGCCTTAGGAATTTTTTTAGCTGTACGCCATCTTTGCTCCCATCTTGTTGGTGCTCGCAAAGGAAGGGTTGTGAATCCCCATGAGTGTAGAAGTCTTTTCAGTCTCCAGAACTCGAACTGTAATAATTGAGAGGGCTGAAATGTGGAGCGGAAGTGTGTGAGGGTCATTAGTTGTCTATTAGGAAATAGATCCTGTATGCTAATAATTCCGTGAGAGTGCCATATTGAGGGGTGCGAGTCTTGGAGGGCACAAAGTAGGCCTAAAAGCGTGTGGATCGGGAATGGGTGAGGGGCTATTTGGGGAAAGGAGCGAGTTTTATCCCAAAATGTTAAGGCGGAAAGAACAATAAAGTTTTGAATATCAAGAGAGGCACTGATGTGTTTAGTGATCCATAATAAGTCCGAGAGTGTAAGTGGGTTTGGTAAGGTAGCTTGTTCTAATATCCACCACTTACAATCAGAAGTTTCAGAATTCCATGGAAGGATATGGGCCAATCTAGAGGTTTCATGATAGCATGCTAAATTAGGGGCGCCAGCACCCCCACTTAGCAGTGGTTGTTGTAGAATTCTAGTAGCCACTCTCGGGTGTTTACCCTTCCAAATTAATTTGTTACAAAGGAGTTTAAATTTTCCAATAAGAGATTTGGGAATAGGAATCGGTAAGGTTCGGAAAAGGTAAGTAAGCTTGGGGAGGAGAGTCATCTTAAAGGCTGCTACTCTACCCAACCATGAGATGCTGGGAACATTCCAATGATCTACAGATTTTTTAAAAGAGTAAAGAAGGGGGGTAGAAATTAGATTCAGCAATAGTCGAAATATTACAGGAGAGGAAGACTCCTAAATGTTTGTGACGCTGTCGTGACCAATTGAAAGTATATCTCCTCTTGAGTGCAGAGTATTCTATATCGGGCATGTTAATTGCGTATGCATCTGTTTTATTAACATTAAGTTTATAATAGCTAACTGCTCCATAGGTTTGTAAAAGGTCAAATAGGGCCGGGAGGGAATGGATAGGATCGCTTAGAAGCACTGTGAGATCATCAGTAAATAGAGCGGTCTTTTGAATGCTCCCTGCTAGGTTTATTCCCTTAAGAGCGGATTGCCATAGCTAGTGGTTCCATCGCTAATGCGAAAATTAAAGGGGACAAGGGGCAGCCTTGCCGCATGCCAATAGTGATCGGGAAGGAGGGAGATAGAAACTCCAACCCTCTAACTGATGCTGAGGGAGAGGTGTAGAGAGCTTTAACACATGTGAGAAAGTGGTACGGAAAGTCAAATTTATTTAGGACCTCAAAAAGGTATAGCCAATTCACGTGGTCAAAGGCCTTTTCCGCGTCCAGGGCCTGAGTGGTACACAGTATTTTCCGTTGTTTGGCCTCAAGAAATATATTTAGGAGACGTCTAGTGTTGTCGGGCCCCTCTCTACCCGGTGTGAATCCCACCTGATCCCAGTCTATTAAGGAGGGGAGGATACAATTAAGCCGAGTGGCCAATACTTTAGCAAATAATTTCATATCTAGGTTTAAGAGGGATATAGGACGAAAGTTTTCGCAGGCATTAGGATTTTATTTTATATTTTGTGTTGGTTTGTGTAGAGATAAAAGTGTCCCCTACTTTTGCATATTTGCAACTTTTGCAGGTCCTATTGCCAGATCTAAAGAACCCTGGTTGTTTTGAAAGCCAACCTGTATTCCTTACTCTTTCTTTTGTACCACTGATCCTGAAAGTATACATAGATCTTTATCTCTTTCTAGTATTGATAGTCTTTTTCTAACGATGTTACAAATATAATTGTACTGGTTGCTATAGGTAGTTATGAAATTAATACCATTGTTACTGCCCTCAAATTTCTCTCTGTTCATACTGGAAGTTTCTTTAGATATCGTGGTCAACATATGAGAATCATATCCCCTTTCAATAAGTCATTCAGTTAGATCATTTGCATGATGCCAATAACTTTTCAGACTGGTACAATAAAGTCTTAGTCACATGTATTGGCCCTTAGGTATACCTCTTTTCAGATGCATAGGATGTGAGGAATCTGTTCTGCGTATGGTATTACCTGAGATTTCTTTTCTATATACTTCTGTTAATATTTTTGTTCCATCATGGCTAAGTAGGACATCCAAGTAAGGCATGGTCACTGTAGAGTGACTATAAGTAAATTTTAGATTGTCCTTGTGCGTATTCAGATGCACTGAAATGTCATTAAAGGATTCAACACTACCCTCCCATAACAATAGCATGTCATCGATATAGCGGGTAAAATATTTAATATTTTGTCTGAAAGGGTTACCTACCCCGAACATTGCCCACACCTCAAAATCAGCTACAAATAAATTGTTATACAATGGGGCAGATTTTTCTCCCAACGCAGTGCCTCTTTTTTGGACAAAAAATTCACTATTGAAAACAAAATAGTTATGACTTAGCAAAAATGTAATAGCTTCTAGTATATATTCAATACGGCTAGATTCATAGTCAGAGTATCTCTCTAGCATACTTCTCACTGATCTAAAACCTAAGGCATGTGGTATACAGGAGTATAAAGAAACCACATCAATGGTTACAAACATGAAGCTTTCTCTCCTTTCAAAAATATCTAATATCCTTATTAGATGTTTAGTGTCCCTTAGAAATCCAGGTAAGGACTGCACCACTGGTTGTATTGGGCATCTACCCATTGTCCCAGTCTTTCACCCAGGGACCCTATTCCTGAGATAATAGGGCGCCCTGGAGGATTAGTAAGGGATTTGTGTACCTTAAGCAAATATATAAATAACAGTACCCTAGGAGATTCAACATTGAAGTAATTACTTACAGCGAGATTACGAGTTTTGCGTTAGGAGCTGTGCGGTGCTAACAAGCAGTTTATTCTCACAGCTCACTTACCTGCAGCGCTGGTATTACAGGCTTTTAGAAACCCGGCGTTAAAAGACAAAAAGAGAGAGTAGAGCAAAATTGTGCTCCATACCGCACTCCAATACCAGCGCTGCTTAAGTCAGCGGTGAGCTGGTTGTAAGTGCTCGTGCACGATTTCCCCATAGACATCAATGGGGAGAGCCGGCTGATAAAAAGTCTAACACCTGCCAAAAAGCAGTGTAAAACTCAGTAACGCAACCGAATTGATTCTTATGGGGAAACACATTTTATGTTTACACCTTACACCCTAACATGAACCCCGAGTCTAAACACCCCTAATCTTACAATTATTAACCCCTAATCTGCTGCCCGACATCCCCGACACCTGCATTATACGTATTAATCCCTAATCTGCTGCTCCGGACATCGCAGACACCTACATTATACTTATTAACACCTAATCTGCTGCCCCCAACATCGCTGAAACCTACATTATATTTATTAACCCCTAATCTGCCGCCCCCAATGTCGCCGCAACCTACCTACACTTATTAACCCCTAAATTGCCTTCCCCAATGTCGCCGCCGCTATATTAAATTTATTAACCTCTAAACCTAAGTCTAACCCTAACACCCCCTAACTTAAATATAATTTAAATAAATCTAAATAAAATTCCTATCGTTAGCTAAATTATTCCTATTTCAAACTAAATACTTACCTATAAAATAAACCCTAAGCTAGCTACAATATAACTTATAGTTACATTGTATCTAGCTTAGGGTTTATTTTTATTTTACAGGCAAGTTTGTATTTATTTTAACTAGGTAGAATAGTTACTAAATAGCTATTAACTATTTAATAACTACCTAGCTAAAATAAATACAAATTTACCTGTAAAATAAAACCTAACCTAAGTTACACTAACACCTAACAATACACTACATTTAAATACATTACCTAAAATAAATACAATTAAATAAATTAAATTAGCTAAATCACAAAAAAACACTAAATTACAGAAAATAAAAAACAAATTACAGATCTTTAAACTAATTACACCTAATCTAAGAGCCCTACAAAATAGAAAAGCCCCCCCAAAATAAAAAAAAACCCTAGCCTAATCTAAACTACCAATAGCCCTTAAAAGGGCCTTTTGCGGGGCATTGCCCCAAAGAAATCAGCTCTTTTTCCTGTAAAAAAAAATTCAAACACACACCCCACAGTAAAACCCACCACCCACACAACCAACCCCCCAAATAAAGTACTAACTAAAAAACTAAGCTCCCCATTGCCATGAAAAGGGCATTTGGATGGGTATTGCCCTTAAAAGGGCATTTAGCTCTATTGCAGGCCCAAAGCCCTAACCTAAAAAATAAACCCACCCAATACACCCTTAAAAAAATCCTAACACTTACCCTCGAAGATTCACTTACCGGGAGAAGTCTTCATCCAAGCGGCAAGATGTCCTCAACGAAGCCGGCAGAAGTGGTCCTCCAGACAGGCAGAAGTGGTCCTCCAGATGGGCAGAAGTCTTCACCCAGACAGCATCTTCTATCTTCATCCTTCCGGAATTCTATCAGCCAATCGGAATCTAAGGGACACCATCTTGGATGACGTCACTTAAAGAAACATTCATTGCGAAGAAGTCGTTGATAGTGATGTCGCGAACAGTTCGCCGGAGAACAGTTCCCGGCGATCTTAACTTGTTCGCGTTCACAGCGGCGGGCGAACATATGCGATGTTCGATCCTCCCCCTATTCGTCATCATTGAGGAAACTTTGACCCTGTATCTCACAGTCTGCAGACACATTTGAGCCAATCAACAGCAGACACTCCCTCCCAGACCCTCCCAGCTCCTGGGCAGCAGCCATTTTAGATTCATTACGATCCTGCATTCTTAGTGAGAGGAGGGCTAGTGCTGCTGCTGGTGATTTTATAAGGAAATTGATAGCTAGGCTAGTGTATTCAGTGTCCACTACAGTCCTGAAGGACTCATCTAATCTCTGTTGTAAGGAGAGCACCCCAAAAAGCCCTTTTTAGGGCTAGAACTTCAGCTCAAAAAGCCCTTTTTAGGGCTAAAACTTCATTTATTTATTTTTGTAATCTAATTGCATTTGCCTGCCTGTCAGTCTGTGGGTGAGGCTCACAGCATATACTGTGATTAATTGCTCTGTGCCACCACTCATATCTGGTGTAACATTAATGTAAATTACAAAAAAAAAAAACTTTTATATCAGTTTGCTAGTGTAATCTAATTTAATTTTCCATCAGGCCTGTGTGTCAGGCTCACAGCATATACTGTGATTAATTGCTCTGTGCCACCACTGATATCTGGTGTAACATTAGTGTAAATGTAAAAAAAAAAATAATTTACATCAGTTTGCTAGTGTAATCTAATTTCATTTTCCATTAGGCTTGTGTGTCAGGCCCACAGCATATACTGTGATTAATTGCTCTGTGCCACCACTGATATCTGGTGTAACATTAGTGTAAATTTTAAAAAAAACACCTTTTACATCAGTTTGCTAGTGTAATCTAATTTCATTTTCCATCAGGCCTGTGTGTCAGGCTCACAGCATATACTGTGATTAATTGCTCTGTGCCACCACTGATATCTGGTGTAACATTAGTGTAAATGTAAAAAAAAAAAAAACTTTTACATTAGTTTGCTAGTGTAATCTAATTTCATTTTCCATTAGGCCTGTGTGTCAGGCCCACAGCATATACTGTGATTAATTGCTCTGTGCCACCACTATCTGGTGTAACATAAGTGTAAATTTAAAAAAAAAAAAAAAATTACATTAGTTTGCTAGTGTAATTTAAATTCATTTTCCATCTGTCCTGTGTGCCAGGCCCACAGCATTTATTTTTTATTTTTTTGTAATCTAATTGCATTTGCCTGCCTGTCAGCCTGTGGGTGAGGCTCACAGCATATACTGTGATTAATTGCTCTGTGCCACCACTCATATCTGGTGTAACATTAGTGTAAATTACAAAAAAAAACCTTTTACATCAGTTTGCTAGTGTAATCTAATTTCATTTTCCATCAGGCCTGTGTATCAGGCTCACAGCATATACTGTGATTAATTGCTCTGTGCCACCACTGATATCTGGTGTAACATTAGTGTAAATTAAAAAAAAAAAAAACTTTTACATCAGTTTGCTAGTGTAATTCCATCAGTCCTGTGTGCCAGGCCCACAGCATTATACTGTGATTAATTGCTCTGTGCCACCACTCATATCTGGTGTAACATTAGGGTAAATTTAAAAAAAACAACTTTTACATAAGTTTGCTACTGTAATCTAATTTCATTTTCCATCAGGCCTGTGTGTCAGGCTCACAGCATATACTGTGATTAATTGCTCTGTGCCACCACTGATATCTGGTGTAACATTAGTGTACATTTTAAAAAAACATTTTTTACATCAGTTTGCTAGTGTAATCTAATTTCATTTTCCATCAGGCCTGTGTGTCAGGCTCACAGCATATACTGTGATTAATTGCTCTGTGCCACCACTGATATCTGGTGTAACATTAGTGTAAATGTAAAAAAACAAAACTTTTACATCAGTTTTCTAGTGTAATGTAATTTCATTTTCCATTAGGCCTGTGTGTCAGGCCCACAGCATATACTGTGATTAATTGCTCTGTGCCACCACTACTATCTGGTGTAACATTAGTGTAAATGTAAAAAAAAATCTTTTACATCAGTTTGCTAGTGTAATGTAATTTCATTTTCCATCAGTCCTGTGTGCCAGGCCCACAGCATATACTGTGATTATTATTTTTTTGTAATATAATTGCATTTGCCGGCCTGTCAGCCTGTGCGTGAGGATCACAGCATATACTGTGATTAATTGCTCTGTGCCACCACTCATATCTGGTGTAACATTAGTGTAAATTACAAAAAAAAAAAACTTTTACATCAGTTTGCTACTGTAATCTAATTTCATTTTCCATCAGGCCTGTGTGTCAGGCTCACAGCATATACTGTGATTAATTGCTCTGTGCCACCACTGATATCTGGTGTAACATTAGTGTAAATTTAAAAAAAAAAAAACCTTTTACATCAGTTTGCTAGTGTAATCTAATTGCATTTTCCATCAGCCCTGTGTGTCAGGCCCACAGCATATACTGTGATTAATTGCTCTGTGCCACCACTCATATCTGGTGTAACATTATGGTAAATTAAAAAAAAAAAACTTTTACATCAGTTTGCTAGTGTAATCTAATTTAATTTTCCATCAGGCCTGTGTGTCAGGCCCACAGCATATACTGTGATTAATTGCTCTGTGCCACCACTCCTATATGGTGTAACATTAGTGTAAATTTTAAAAAAAAAACTTTTACATCAGTTTGCTAGTGTAATCTAATTGCATTTTCCATCAGCCCTGTGAGTCAGGCCCACAACATATACTGTGATTAATTGCTCTGTGCCACCACTGATATCTGGTGTAACATTAGTGTAAATTTTTTTAAAAAAAACTTTTACATCAGTTTGCTAGTGTAATCTAATTTCATTTCCATCAGTCCTGTGTGCCAGGCCCACAGCATATACTGTGATTAATTGCTCTGTGCCACCACTCATATCTGGTGTAACATTAGGGTAAATTTAAAAAAAAAAATTTTTACATCAGTTTGCTAGTGTAATCTAATTTCATTTTCCATCAGGCCTGTGTGTCAGGCCCACAGCATATACTGTGATTAACTGCTCTGTGCCACCACTCATATCTGGTGTAACATTAGGGTAAATTAAAAAAAAAAAAAAACTTTTACATCAGTTTGCTAGTGTAATCTAATTTCATTTTCCATCAGGCCTGTGTGTCAAGCCCACAGCATATACTGTGATTAATTGCTCTGTGCCACCACTGATATCTGGTGTAACATTAGTGTAAATTTAAAAAAAAAATTTTTTTACATCAGTTTGCTAGTGTAATTCCATTAGTCCTGTGGGCCAGGCCCACAGCATATACTGTGATTAATTGCTCTGTGCCACCACTCATATCTGGTGTAACATTAGGGTAAATTTAAAAAAAAAATTTTTACATCAGTTTGCTAGTGTAATCTAATTTAATTTTCCATCAGGCCTGTGTGTCAGGCCCACAGCATATACTGTGATTAATTGCTCTGTGCTACCACTGATATCTGGTGTAACATTAGTGTAAATGTAAAAAAAAAAAAACCTTTTACATCAGTTTGCTAGTGTAATCTAATTTCATTTTCCATTAGGCCTGTGTGTCAGGCCCACAGCATATCCTGTGATTAATTGTTCTGTGCCACCACTGATATCTGGTGTAACATTAGTGTAAATTTAAAAAAAAAAATTTTTTACATCAGTTTGCTAGTGTAATTCCATTAGTCCTGTGGGCCAGGCCCACAGCATATACTGTGATTAATTGCTCTGTGCCACCACTCATATCTGGTGTAACATTAGGGTAAATTTAAAAAAAAAAATTTTTACATCAGTTTGCTAGTGTAATCTAATTTAATTTTCCATCAGGCCTGTGTGTCAGGCCCACAGCATATACTGTGATTAATTGCTCTGTGCTACCACTGATATCTGGTGTAACATTAGTGTAAATGTAAAAAAAAAAAAACCTTTTACATCAGTTTGCTAGTGTAATCTAATTTCATTTTCCATTAGGCCTGTGTGTCAGGCCCACAGCATATACTGTGATTAACTGCTCTGTGCCACCACTCATATCTGGTGTAACATTAGGGTAAATTAAAAAAAAAAAAAAATTTTACATCAGTTTGCTAGTGTAATCTAATTTCATTTTCCATCAGGCCTGTGTGTCAAGCCCACAGCATATACTGTGATTAATTGCTCTGTGCCACCACTCCTATCTGGTGTAACATTAGTGTAAATGTAAAAAAAAAAATCTTTTACATCAGTTTGCTAGTGTAATGTAATTTCATTTTCCATCAGGCCTGTGTGTCAGGCTCACAGCATATACTGTGATTAATTGCTCTGTGCCACCACTGATATCTGGTGTAACATTAGTGTAAATTTAAAAAAAAAAAATTTTTACATCAGTTTGCTAGTGTAATTCCATTAGTCCTGTGGGCCAGGCCCACAGCATATACTGTGATTAATTGCTCTGTGCCACCACTCATATCTGGTGTAACATTAGGGTAAATTTAAAAAAAAAAATTTTTACATCAGTTTGCTAGTGTAATCTAATTTAATTTTCCATCAGGCCTGTGTGTCAGGCCCACAGCATATACTGTGATTAATTGCTCTGTGCTACCACTGATATCTGGTGTAACATTAGTGTAAATGTAAAAAAAAAAAAACCTTTTACATCAGTTTGCTAGTGTAATCTAATTTCATTTTCCATTAGGCCTGTGTGTCAGGCCCACAGCATATACTGTGATTAATTGCTCTGTGCCACCACTGATATCTGGTGTAACATTAGTGTAAATTTAAAAAAATTTTTTTTTTACATCAGTTTGCTAGTGTAATTCCATTAGTCCTGTGGGCCAGGCCCACAGCATATACTGTGATTAATTGCTCTGTGCCACCACTCATATCTGGTGTAACATAAGTGTAAATTTAAAAAAAAAATTTTTTACATCAGTTTGCTAGTGTAATCTAATTTAATTTTCCATCAGGCCTGTGTGTCAGGCCCACAGCATATACTGTGATTAATTGCTCTGTGCTACCACTGATATCTGGTGTAACATTAGTGTAAATGTAAAAAAAAAAAAAACTTTTACATTAGTTTGCTAGTGTAATCTAATTTCATTTTCCATTAGGCCTGTGTGTCAGGCCCACAGCATATACTGTGATTAATTGCTCTGTGCCACCACTGATATCTGGTGTAACATTAGTGTAAATTTAAAAAAAAAACTTTTACATTAGTTTGCTAGTGTAATTTAATTTCATTTTCCATCTGTCCTGTGTGCCAGGCCCACAGCATATACTGTGATTATTTTTTTTTTGTAATCTAATTGCATTTGCCTGCCTGTCAGCCTGTGGGTGAGGCTCACAGCATATACTGTGATTAATTGCTCTGTGCCACCACTCATATCTGGTGTAACATTAGTGTAAATTACAAAAAAAACCCTTTTACATCAGTTTGCTAGTGTAATCTAATTTCATTTTCATTCAGGCCTGTGTATCAGGCTCACAGCATATACTGTGATTAATTGCTCTGTGCCACCACTGATATCTGGTGTAACATTAGTGTAAATTTAAAAAAAAAAAAACTTTTACATCAGTTTGCTAGTGTAATTCCATCAGTCCTGTGTGCCAGGACCACAGCATATACTGTGATTAATTGCTCTGTGCCACCACTCATATCTGGTGTAACATTAGGGTAAATTTAAAAAAAAAAAAACTTTTACATCAGTTTGCTAGTGTAATCTAATTTCATTTTCCATCAGGCCTGTGTGTCAGGCCCACAGCATATACTGTGATTAATTGCTCTGTTTTCCACCACTCATATCTGGTGTAACATTAGGGTAAATTAAAAAAAAAAACTTTTACATCAGTTTGCTAGTGTAATCTAATTTCATTTTCCATCAGGCCTGTGTGTCAAGCCCACAGCATATACTGTGATTAATTGCTCTGTGCCACCACTCCTATCTGGTGTAACATTAGGGTAAATTTAAAAAAAAAAACTTTTACATCAGTTTGCTAGTGTAATCTAATTTCATTTTCCATCAGGCCTGTGTGTCAGGCTCACAGCATATACTGTGATTAATTGCTCTGTGCCACCACTCATATCTGGTGTAACATTAGGGTAAATTTAAAAAAAAAAAAACTTTTACATCAGTTTGCTAGTGTAATCTAATTTCATTTTCCATCAGGCCTGTGTGTCAGGCCCACAGCATATACTGTGATTAATTGCTCTGTGCCACCACTCATATCTGGTGTAACATTAGGGTAAATTAAAAAAAAAAACTTTTACATCAGTTTGCTAGTGTAATGTAATTTCATTTTCCATCAGTCCTGTGTGCCAGGCCCACAGCATATACTGTGATTATTTTTTTGTGTAATCTAATTGCATTTGCCTTCCTGTCAGCCTGTGGGTGAGGCTCACAGCATATACTGTGATTAATTGCTCTGTGCCACCACTCATATCTGGTGTAACATTTGTGTAAATTACAAAAAAAAAACTTTTACATCAGATTGCTAGTGTAATCTAATTTCATTTTCCGTCAGGCCTGTGTGTCAGGCTCACAGCATATACTGTGATTAATTGCTCTGTGCCACCACTGATATCTGGTGTAACATTAGTGTAAATTAAAAAAAAACAAACTTTTACATCAGTTTGCTAGTGTAATTCCATTAGTCCTGTGGGCCAGGCCCACAGCATATACTGTGATTAATTGCTCTGTGCCACCACTCATATCTGGTGTAACATTAGGGTAAATTTAAAAAAAAAAAAATTACATCAGTTTGCTAGTGTAATCTAATTTCATTTTCCATCAGGCCTGTGTGTCAGGCCCACAGCATATACTGTGATTAATTGCTCTGTGCCACCACTCCTATCTGGTGTAAAATTAGTGTAAATTTAAAAAAAAAAACTTTTACATCAGTTTGCTAGTGTAATCTAATTTCATTTCCCATCAGCCCTGTGTGTCAGGCCCACAGCATATACTGTAATTAATTGCTCTGTGCCACCACTCATATCTGGTGTAACATTAGGGTAAATTTAAAAAAACAAAACTTTTACATCAGTTTGCTACTGTAATCTAATTTCATTTTCCATCAGGCCTGTGTGTCAGGCTCACAGCATATACTGTGATTAATTGCTCTGTGCCACCACTGATATCTGGTGTAACATTAGTGTAAATTTAAAAAAAAAAAAACTTTTACATCAGTTTGCTAGTGTAATCTAATTTCATTTTCCATTAGGCCTGTGTGTCAGGCCCACAGCATATACTGTGATTAATTGCTCTGTGCCACCACTGATATCTGGTATAACATTAGGGTAATTTTTTTAAAAAAACCTTTTACATCAGTTTGCTAGTGTAATCTAATTTAATTTTCCATCAGGCCTGTGTGTCAGGCCCACAGCATATACTGTGATTAATTGCTCTGTGCCACCACTCCTATCTGGTGTAACATTAGTGTAAATTTAAAAAAAAAAACTTTTACATCAGTTTGCTACTGTAATCTAATTTCAATTTCCATCAGGCCTGTGTGTCAGGCTCACAGCATATACTGTGATTAATTGCTCTGTGCCACCACTGATATCTGGTGTAACATTAGTGTAAATTTAAAAAAAAAAAAACTTTTACATCAGTTTGCTAGTGTAATCTAATTTCATTTTCCATTAGGCCTGTGTGTCAGGCCCACAGCATATACTGTGATTAATTGCTCTGTGCCACCACTCCTATCTGGTGTAACATTAGTGTAAATTTTTTTAAAAAAACGTTTACATCAGTTTGCTAGTGTAATCTAATTTCATTTTCCGTCAGCCCTGTGTGTCAGGCCCACCGCATATACTGTGATTAATTGCTCTGTGCCACCAATCCTATCTGGTGTAACATTAGTGTAAATTTAAAAAAAAAAACTTTTACATCAGTTTGCTATTGTAATCTAATTTCATTTTCCATTAGGCCTGTGTGTCAGGCCCACAGCATATACTGTGATTAGTTGCTCTGTGCCACCACTGATATCTGGTGTAACATTAGTGTACATTTAAAAAAAAACAAAAAACTTTTACATCAGTTTGCTAGTGTAATCTAATTTCATTTCCATCAGTCCTGTGTGCCAGTCCCACAGCATATACTGTGATTAATTGCTCTGTGCCACCACTCATATCTGGTGTAACATTAGGGTAAATTTAAAAAATAAAAACTTTTACATCATATTGCTAGTGTAATCTAATTTCATTTTCCATCAGGCCTGTGTGTCAGGCCCACAGCATATACTGTGATTAATTGCTCTGTGCCACCACTCCTATCTGGTGTAACATTAGTGTAAATTTAAAAAAAAAAAACTTTTACATCAGTTTGCTAGTGTAATCTAATTTCATTTTCCATCAGCCCTGTGTCAGGCCCACAGCATATACTCTGATTAATTGCTCTGTGCCACCACTCCTATCTGGTGTAACATTAGTGTAAATTAAAAAAAAAAAACTTTTACATCAGTTTGCTAGTGTAATCTAATTTCATTTTCCATTAGGCCTGTGTGTCAGGCCCACAGCATATACTGTGATTAATTGCTCTGTGCCACCACTGATATCTGGTGTAACATTAGTGTAAATTTAAAAAAAAAAATTTTTTACATCAGTTTGCTAGTGTAATTCCATTAGTCCTGTGGGCCAGGCCCACAGCATATACTGTGATTAATTGCTCTGTGCCACCACTCATATCTGGTGTAACATAAGTGTAAATTTAAAAAAAATTTTTTTTTACATCAGTTTGCTAGTGTAATCTAATTTAATTTTCCATCAGGCCTGTGTGTCAGGCCCACAGCATATACTGTGATTAATTGCTCTGTGCTACCACTGATATCTGGTGTAACATTAGTGTAAATGTAAAAAAAAAAAAAAACTTTTACATTAGTTTGCTAGTGTAATCTAATTTCATTTTCCATTAGCCCTGTGTGTCAGGCCCACAGCATATACTGTGATTAATTGCTCTGTGCCACCACTGATATCTGGTGTAACATTAGTGTAAATTAAAAAAAAACAAACTTTTACATCAGTTTGCTAGTGTAATTCCATTAGTCCTGTGGGCCAGGCCCACAGCATATACTGTGATTAATTGCTCTGTGCCACCACTCATATCTGGTGTAACATTAGGGTAAATTTAAAAAAAAAAAAATTACATCAGTTTGCTAGTGTAATCTAATTTCATTTTCCATCAGGCCTGTGTGTCAGGCCCACAGCATATACTGTGATTAATTGCTCTGTGCCACCACTCCTATCTGGTGTAAAATTAGTGTAAATTTAAAAAAAAAAACTTTTACATCAGTTTGCTAGTGTAATCTAATTTCATTTCCCATCAGCCCTGTGTGTCAGGCCCACAGCATATACTGTAATTAATTGCTCTGTGCCACCACTCATATCTGGTGTAACATTAGGGTAAATTTAAAAAAACAAAACTTTTACATCAGTTTGCTACTGTAATCTAATTTCATTTTCCATCAGGCCTGTGTGTCAGGCTCACAGCATATACTGTGATTAATTGCTCTGTGCCACCACTGATATCTGGTGTAACATTAGTGTAAATTTAAAAAAAAAAAAACTTTTACATCAGTTTGCTAGTGTAATCTAATTTCATTTTCCATTAGGCCTGTGTGTCAGGCCCACAGCATATACTGTGATTAATTGCTCTGTGCCACCACTGATATCTGGTATAACATTAGGGTAATTTTTTAAAAAAAACCTTTTACATCAGTTTGCTAGTGTAATCTAATTTAATTTTCCATCAGGCCTGTGTGTCAGGCCCACAGCATATACTGTGATTAATTGCTCTGTGCCACCACTCCTATCTGGTGTAACATTAGTGTAAATTTAAAAAAAAAAACTTTTACATCAGTTTGCTACTGTAATCTAATTTCATTTTCCATCAGGCCTGTGTGTCAGGCTCACAGCATATACTGTGATTAATTGCTCTGTGCCACCACTGATATCTGGTGTAACATTAGTGTAAATTTAAAAAAAAAAAAACTTTTACATCAGTTTGCTAGTGTAATCTAATTTCATTTTCCATTAGGCCTGTGTGTCAGGCCCACAGCATATACTGTGATTAATTGCTCTGTGCCACCACTCCTATCTGGTGTAACATTAGTGTAAATTTTTTTAAAAAAACGTTTACATCAGTTTGCTAGTGTAATCTAATTTCATTTTCCGTCAGCCCTGTGTGTCAGGCCCACCGCATATACTGTGATTAATTGCTCTGTGCCACCAATCCTATCTGGTGTAACATTAGTGTAAATTTAAAAAAAAAAACTTTTACATCAGTTTGCTATTGTAATCTAATTTCATTTTCCATTAGGCCTGTGTGTCAGGCCCACAGCATATACTGTGATTAGTTGCTCTGTGCCACCACTGATATCTGGTGTAACATTAGTGTACATTTAAAAAAAAACAAAAAACTTTTACATCAGTTTGCTAGTGTAATCTAATTTCATTTCCATCAGTCCTGTGTGCCAGTCCCACAGCATATACTGTGATTAATTGCTCTGTGCCACCACTCATATCTGGTGTAACATTAGGGTAAATTTAAAAAATAAAAACTTTTACATCATATTGCTAGTGTAATCTAATTTCATTTTCCATCAGGCCTGTGTGTCAGGCCCACAGCATATACTGTGATTAATTGCTCTGTGCCACCACTCCTATCTGGTGTAACATTAGTGTAAATTTAAAAAAAAAAAACTTTTACATCAGTTTGCTAGTGTAATCTAATTTCATTTTCCATCAGCCCTGTGTCAGGCCCACAGCATATACTCTGATTAATTGCTCTGTGCCACCACTCCTATCTGGTGTAACATTAGTGTAAATTAAAAAAAAAAAACTTTTACATCAGTTTGCTAGTGTAATCTAATTTCATTTTCCATTAGGCCTGTGTGTCAGGCCCACAGCATATACTGTGATTAATTGCTCTGTGCCACCACTGATATCTGGTGTAACATTAGTGTAAATTTAAAAAAAAAAATTTTTTACATCAGTTTGCTAGTGTAATTCCATTAGTCCTGTGGGCCAGGCCCACAGCATATACTGTGATTAATTGCTCTGTGCCACCACTCATATCTGGTGTAACATAAGTGTAAATTTAAAAAAAATTTTTTTTACATCAGTTTGCTAGTGTAATCTAATTTAATTTTCCATCAGGCCTGTGTGTCAGGCCCACAGCATATACTGTGATTAATTGCTCTGTGCTACCACTGATATCTGGTGTAACATTAGTGTAAATGTAAAAAAAAAAAAAACTTTTACATTAGTTTGCTAGTGTAATCTAATTTCATTTTCCATTAGCCCTGTGTGTCAGGCCCACAGCATATACTGTGATTAATTGCTCTGTGCCACCACTGATATCTGGTGTAACATTAGTGTAAATTTAAAAAAAAAACTTTTACATTAGTTTGCTAGTGTAATTTAATTTCATTTTCCATCTGTCCTGTGTGCCAGGCCCACAGCATATACTGTGATTATTTTTTTTTTGTAATCTAATTGCATTTGCCTGCCTGTCAGCCTATGGGTGAGGCTCACAGCATATACTGTGATTAATTGCTCTGTGCCACCACTCATATCTGGTGTAACATTAGTGTAAATTACAAAAAAAACCCTTTTACATCAGTTTGCTAGTGTAATCTAATTTCATTTTCATTCAGGCCTGTGTATCAGGCTCACAGCATATACTGTGATTAATTGCTCTGTGCCACCACTGATATCTGGTGTAACATTAGTGTAAATTTAAAAAAAAAAAACTTTTACATCAGTTTGCTAGTGTAATTCCATCAGTCCTGTGTGCCAGGACCACAGCATATACTGTGATTAATTGCTCTGTGCCACCACTCCTATCTGGTGTAACATTAGGGTAAATTTAAAAAAAACAACTTTTACATCAGTTTGCTAGTGTAATCTAATTTCATTTTCCATCAGGCCTGTGTGTCAGGCTCACAGCATATACTGTGATTAATTGCTCTGTTTTCCACCACTCATATCTGGTGTAACATTAGGGTAAATTAAAAAAAAAAACTTTTACATCAGTTTGCTAGTGTAATCTAATTTCATTTTCCATCAGGCCTGTGTGTCAAGCCCACAGCATATACTGTGATTAATTGCTCTGTGCCACCACTCCTATCTGGTGTAACATTAGGGTAAATTTAAAAAAAAAAAACTTTTACATCAGTTTGCTAGTGTAATCTAATTTCATTTTCCATCAGGCCTGTGTGTCAGGCTCACAGCATATACTGTGATTAATTGCTCTGTGCCACCACTCATATCTGGTGTAACATTAGGGTAAATTTAAAAAAAAAAAAACTTTTACATCAGTTTGCTAGTGTAATCTAATTTCATTTTCCATCAGGCCTGTGTGTCAGGCCCACAGCATATACTGTGATTAATTGCTCTGTGCCACCACTCATATCTGGTGTAACATTAGGGTAAATTAAAAAAAAAAACTTTTACATCAGTTTGCTAGTGTAATGTAATTTCATTTTCCATCAGTCCTGTGTGCCAGGCCCACAGCATATACTGTGATTATTTTTTTGTGTAATCTAATTGCATTTGCCTTCCTGTCAGCCTGTGGGTGAGGCTCACAGCATATACTGTGATAAATTGCTCTGTGCCACCACTCATATCTGGTGTAACATTTGTGTAAATTACAAAAAAAAACTTTTACATCAGATTGCTAGTGTAATCTAATTTCATTTTCCGTCAGGCCTGTGTGTCAGGCTCACAGCATATACTGTGATTAATTGCTCTGTGCCACCACTGATATCTGGTGTAACATTAGTGTAAATTAAAAAAAAAAAAAACTTTTACATCAGTTTGCTAGTGTAATTCCATTAGTCCTGTGGGCCAGGCCCACAGCATATACTGTGATTAATTGCTCTGTGCCACCACTCATATCTGGTGTAACATTAGGGTAAATTTAAAAAAAAAAAAATTACATCAGTTTGCTAGTGTAATCTAATTTCATTTTCCATCAGGCCTGTGTGTCAGGCCCACAGCATATACTGTGATTAATTGCTCTGTGCCACCACTCCTATCTGGTGTAAAATTAGTGTAAATTTTAAAAAAAAAAACTTTTACATCAGTTTGCTAGTGTAATCTAATTTCATTTCCCATCAGCCCTGTGTGTCAGGCCCACAGCATATACTGTAATTAATTGCTCTGTGCCACCACTCATATCTGGTGTAACATTAGGGTAAATTTAAAAAAACAAAACTTTTACATCAGTTTGCTACTGTAATCTAATTTCATTTTCCATCAGGCCTGTGTGTCAGGCTCACAGCATATACTGTGATTAATTGCTCTGTGCCACCACTGATATCTGGTGTAACATTAGTGTAAATTTAAAAAAAAAAAAACTTTTACATCAGTTTGCTAGTGTAATCTAATTTCATTTTCCATCAGGCCTGTGTGTCAGGCCCACAGCATATACTGTGATTAATTGCTCTGTGCCACCACTGATATCTGGTATAACATTAGGGTAATTTTTTAAAAAAAACCTTTTACATCAGTTTGCTAGTGTAATCTAATTTAATTTTCCATCAGGCCTGTGTGTCAGGCCCACAGCATATACTGTGATTAATTGCTCTGTGCCACCACTCCTATCTGGTGTAACATTAGTGTAAATTTAAAAAAAAAAACTTTTACATCAGTTTGCTACTGTAATCTAATTTCAATTTCCATCAGGCCTGTGTGTCAGGCTCACAGCATATACTGTGATTAATTGCTCTGTGCCACCACTGATATCTGGTGTAACATTAGTGTAAATTTAAAAAAAATAAATAACTTTTACATCAGTTTGCTAGTGTAATCTAATTTCATTTTCCATTAGGCCTGTGTGTCAGGCCCACAGCATATACTGTGATTAATTGCTCTGTGCCACCACTGATATCTGGTGTAACATTAGGGTAAATTTTTTTAAAAAATCTTTTACATCAGTTTGCTAGTGTAATCTAATTTAATTTTCCATCAGGCCTGTGTGTCAGGCCCACAGCATATACTGTGATTAATTGCTCTGTGCCACCACTCCTATCTGGTGTAACATTAGTGTAAATTTTTTTAAAAAAACGTTTACATCAGTTTGCTAGTGTAATCTAATTTCATTTTCCGTCAGCCCTGTGTGTCAGGCCCACCGCATATACTGTGATTAATTGCTCTGTGCCACCAATCCTATCTGGTGTAACATTAGTGTAAATTTAAAAAAAAAAACTTTTACATCAGTTTGCTATTGTAATCTAATTTCATTTTCCATTAGGCCTGTGTGTCAGGCCCACAGCATATACTGTGATTAATTGCTCTGTGCCACCACTGATATCTGGTGTAACATTAGTGTACATTTAAAAAAAAAAAAAAAACTTTTACATCAGTTTGCTAGTGTAATCTAATTTCATTTCCATCAGTCCTGTGTGCCAGTCCCACAGCATATACTGTGATTAATTGCTCTGTGCCACCACTCATATCTGGTGTAACATTAGGGTAAATTTAAAAAATAAAAACTTTTACATCATATTGCTAGTGTAATCTAATTTCATTTTCCATCAGGCCTGTGTGTCAGGCCCACAGCATATACTGTGATTAATTGCTCTGTGCCACCACTCCTATCTGGTGTAACATTAGTGTAAATTTAAAAAAAAAAAAACTTTTACATCAGTTTGCTAGTGTAATCTAATTTCATTTTCCATCAGCCCTGTGTCAGGCCCACAGCATATACTCTGATTAATTGCTCTGTGCCACCACTCCTATCTGGTGTAACATTAGTGTAAATTAAAAAAAAAAAACTTTTACATCAGTTTGCTATTGTAATCTAATTTCATTTTCCATTAGGCCTGTGTGTCAGGCCCACAGCATATACCGTGATTAATTGCTCTGTGCCACCACTGATATCTGGTGTAACATTAGTGTAAATTTTTTTTAAAAAAAACTTTTACATCAGTTTGCTTGTGTAATCTAATTTCATTTCCATCAGTCCTGTGTGCCAGGCCCACAGCATATACTGTGATTAATTGCTCTGTGCCACCATTGATATCTGGTGTAACATTAGGGTAAATTAAAAAAAAAAAAAACTTTTACATCAGTTTGCTAGTGTAATCTAATTTCATTTTCCATCAGGCCTGTGTGTCAGGCCCACAGCATATACTGTGATTAATTGCTCTGTGCCACCACTCCTATCTGGTGTAACATTAGTGTAAATTTAAAAAAAAAAACTTTTACATCAGTTTGCTAGTGTAATCTAATTTCATTTTCCATCAGGCCTGTGTGTCAGGCGCACAGCATATACTGTGATTAATTGCTCTGTGCCACCACTCATATCTGGTGTAACATTAGTGTAAATTTAAAAAAAAAAAACTTTTACATCAGTTTGCTATTGTAATCTAATTTCATTTTCCATTAGGCCTGTGTGTCAGGCCCACAGAATATACTGTGATTAATTGGTCTGTGCCACCACTGATATCTGGTGTAACATTAGTGTAATTTTTTTAAAAAAAAACTTGTACATCAGTTTGCTAGTGTAATCTAATTTCATTTTCCATCAGTCCTGTGTGCCAGGCCCACAGCATATACTGTGATTAATTGCTCTGTGCCACCACTCATATCTGGTGTAACATTAGGGTAAACTTAAAAAAAAAAAAACTTTTACATCAGTTTGCTAGTGTAATCTAATTTCATTTCCATCAGGCCTGTGTGTCAGGCCCACAGCATATACTGTGATTAATTGCTCTGTGCCACCACTCCTATCTGGTGTAACATTAGTGTAAATTTAAAAAAAAAAAAAACTTTTACATCAGTTTGCTAGTGTAATCTAATTTCATTTTCCATCAGCCCTGTGTCAGGCCCACAGCATATACTCTGATTAATTGCTCTGTGCCACCACTCCTATCTGGTGTAACATTAGTGTAAATTAAAAAAAAAAAACTTTTACATCAGTTTGCTATTGTAATCTAATTTCATTTTCCATTAGGCCTGTGTGTCAGGCCCACAGCATATACCGTGATTAATTGCTCTGTGCCACCACTGATATCTGGTGTAACATTAGTGTAAATTTTTTTTAAAAAAAACTTTTACATCAGTTTGCTTGTGTAATCTAATTTCATTTCCATCAGTCCTGTGTGCCAGGCCCACAGCATATACTGTGATTAATTGCTCTGTGCCACCACTGATATCTGGTGTAACATTAGGGTAAATTAAAAAAAAAAAAAAACTTTTACATCAGTTTGCTAGTGTAATCTAATTTCATTTTCCATCAGGCCTGTGTGTCAGGCCCACAGCATATACTGTGATTAATTGCTCTGTGCCACCACTCCTATCTGGTGTAACATTAGTGTAAATTTAAAAAAAAAAAACTTTTACATCAGTTTGCTAGTGTAATCTAATTTCATTTTCCATCAGGCCTGTGTGTCAGGCGCACAGCATATACTGTGATTAATTGCTCTGTGCCACCACTCATATCTGGTGTAACATTAGTGTAAATTTAAAAAAAAAAACTTTTACATCAGTTTGCTATTGTAATCTAATTTCATTTTCCATTAGGCCTGTGTGTCAGGCCCACAGAATATACTGTGATTAATTGGTCTGTGCCACCACTGATATCTGGTGTAACATTAGTGTAATTTTTTTTTAAAAAAACTTGTACATCAGTTTGCTAGTGTAATCTAATTTCATTTTCCATCAGGCCTGTGTGTCAGGCCCACAGCATATACTGTGATTAATTGCTCTGTGCCACCACTCCTATCTGGTGTAACATTAGTGTAAATTTAAAAAAAAAAAAACTTTTACATCAGTTTGCTATTGTAATCTAATTTAATTTTCCATCAGGCCTGTGTGTCAGGCGCACAGCATATACTGTGATTATTTGCTCTGTGCCACCACTCATATCTGGTGTAACATTAGTGTAAATTAAAAAAAAAAAAAAAACCTTTTACATCAGTTTGCTAGTGTAATCTAATTTCATTTTCCATCAGCCCTGTGTGTCAGGCCCACAGCATATACTGTGATTAATTGCTCTGTGCCACCACTGATATCTGGTGAACATTAGTGTAAATGTAAAAAAAAAAAAACTTTTACATCAGTTTGCTAGTGTAATCTAATTCCATTTTCCATCAGGCCTGTGTGTCAGGCCCACAGCATATACTGTGATTAATTGCTCTGTGCCACCACTGATATCTGGTGTAACATTAGTGCAAATGTAAAAAAAAAAACTTTTACATTAGTTTGCTAGTGTAATTTAATTTCATTTTCCATCAGTCCTGTGTGCCAGGCCCACAGCATATACTGTGATTAATTGCTCTGTGCCACCACTCATATCTTGTGTAACATTAGGGTAAATTTAAAAAAAACTTTTACATCAGTTTGCTAGTGTAATCTAATTTCATTTTCCATCAGGCCTGTGTGTCAGGCCCACAGCATATGCTGTGCCTAATTGCTCTGTTTTCCACCACTCATATCTGGTGTAACATTAGTGTACATTTTTTTATAAAAAACTTTTACATCAGTCTGCTAGTGTAATCTAATTGCAGTTGCCAGGCCAGCCTGCCACTGCCAGCCTCAGTGCTACCACTCATATCTGGTGTAACATTAGTGTACATTTTTTTTTTAAAAAATTTTGACATCAGTCTGCTAGTGTTATTTAATTTTAGTTGCCAGGCCAGCCTGCCACTAGTGCCAGCCTGTGTGTCAGGCTCCCAGCATATACTGTGCCTACTTCCATCCTCAGTGCCACCACTCCTATCTGTTGTAACATTAGTGAAAATTTAAAAAAAAAAAACTTTTACATCAGTCTGCTAGTGTTATTTAATTTTATTTGCCAGGCCAGCCTGCCACTAGTGCCAGCCTGTGTGTCAGACTCCCAGCATATACTGTGCCTACTTTCATCCTCAGTGCCACCACTTCTATCTGTTGTAACATTAGTGTAATTTTTTTTAAAAAAAAACTTTTACATCAGTCTGCTAGTGTTATTTAATTTTAGTTGCCAGGCCAGCCTGCCACTAGTGCCAGCCTGTGTGTCAGGCTCCCAGCATATACTGTGCCTACTTCCATCCTCAGTGCCACCACTCCTATCTGTTGTAACATTAGTGTAAAATTTTTTTTACATTTTTTTTTAATTCAGTCTGCTAGTGTTATTATATTTAATTGCAGTTGCCTGCCTGCCAGCGTGTGTGCCAGGCCCACTTTCCAACTAGTGCCACCAATCATATTTGTTATAACAGTAGTGTAAATATTTAAAAAAAAAACTTTTTTGACTGTGAAACATCAGTCTGTTAGTGTAATGTAATTGAAGTTGCCTGCCTGCCTGCCAGCGTGTGTGCCAGGACCACTTGCCAAGTTAGTGGCAACACTCATATTTGTTGTAACAGTAGTGTAAATATTTTAAAAAAAACTTTTTTGACTGTGAAACATCAGTCTGCTAGTGCAATCAAATTGCAGTTGCCTGCCTGCCAGCCAGCGTGTGTGCCAGGCCCACTTGCCAACAAGTGCCACCAATCATATTTGTTATAACAGTATTGTAAATATTTTTAAAAAAAACTGTTTTGACTGTGAAACATCATTCAGCTAGTGTAATCTAATTACAGTTGCCTGCCTGCCAGCGTGTGTGCCAGGCCCACTTGCCAACTAGTGCCACCAATCATATTTGTTGTAACAGTAGTGTAAATATTAAAAAAAAAAAAATTGGACTGCGAAACATCAGTCTGCTATTGTAATCTTATTGCATTTGCCTGCCTGCCAGCGTGTTTGCCAGGCTTACTTGCCAAGTTAGTGGCACCACTCATATTTGTTGTAACAGTAGTTTAAATATTTAAAAAATAAACATTTTTGACTGTGAAACATCAGTCTGCTTTTTTGTGTCAGGCTCACTGCATATACTGTGCCCACTTGCCCAGTGCCACCACTCATATCTTGTTTAATAGTAGTGTAAGTGTACATTTAAAAAAAATAAACTTTTTGGATTGTGAAACATCAGTCTGCTTTTTTGTGTCAGGCTCACAGCGTATACTGTGCTCACTTGCCCAGTGCCACCACTCATATCTTGTTTAATAGTAGTGTAAGTGTGCATTTAAAAAAAATAAACTTTTTGGATTGTGAAACATCATTCTGCTTTTTTTGTGTCAGGCTCACAGCGTGTACTGTGCCCACTTGCCCAGTGGCACCACTCATATTTTGTTTAATAGTAGTGTAAGTCTACATTTAAAAAAAAAATGACAGGCAGAGGCAGGCCACCCCGCAGGTGCCGTCCAGGTCGTGGTGCTGTGATTCCCTTTGATCCTACAATTCACAGTGTTCAGAGGCCACGTGCCATGAACGCAAAAAGTTCTGAGGAGGACTTAGTTGAATGGCTAACACAGGACACCCAATCTTCTACAGCTTCCGCTCCTAACCTTGACACACCATCCACCTCCAGCTTAGCTGCGGGCACCTCTCAAGTGACCAGTGCCACTCACTCACCTGCCGCCACCACCAACACTAGCACCACAGCCGCTTCACTTGATCTGTCAGAGGAGTTATTGACACATCAGTTGGAAGAAATGAGTGATGCGCAACCATCATTGACAGAGGATGTAGATAACAGTGATATGTCTCAGTCAGGCAGCATTACAGACATGGACGTACGGTGTGATGATGATGGTGATGTTGTACCTGCTGCTGCTTCCTTTGTTGATTTGTCAGATACAAGTGAAGCGGTTGATGATGATGCGTCCGTGGATGTCACGTGGGTTCCCGCTAGAAGAGAAGAAGAAGAGGGGGAAAGTTCAGATGGGGAGACAGAGAGGAGGAGGAGGAGACGAGTTGGAAGCAGGGGGAGGTAGTCGCAAGGAGCTAGTGGCACAGTCAGACAGCATGCATCGGCACCCGAGGTCAGCCAGACAGCACGCCAATCAACGCATGCTTTTGCCAAAACCAGAATGCCGTCATCGCAGAGCTCAGCAGTGTGGCATTTTTTTTGTGTGTCTGCCTCTGACAACAGCGATGCCATTTGCAACCTGTGCCAAAAGAAACTGAGTCGTGGGAAGTCCAACACCCACCTAGGTACAACTGCTTTGCGAAGGCACATGGTCTCACATCACAAACGCTGATGGGATGAACACATGAGTAGAAGCAGCACACAAACTCAAAGCTGCCATCTTACTCCTGGTCCAGCATCTTCAGCCATGTCAACCACTGCTGTCCTCCTTGCCCCCTCTCAACCATCCGCCACTCAGTCTCTCTTACGTAGCAGTTCCTGGTCATCTGCCCACAGTCAGGTGTCTGTCAAGGACATGTTTGAGTGTAAGAAGCCAATTTCCCAAAGTCACCCCCTTGCCCGGCGTCTGACAGCTGGCTTGTCTGAACTCTTAGCCTGCCAGCTTTTACCATACAAGCTGGTGGAGTCTGAGGCGTTCAAAAAATTTGTAGCTATTGGGACACCGCAGTGGAAGGTACCCGGCCGAAATTTCTTTTCACAAAAGGCAATCCCCAACCTGTACTTGATTGTGCGAAAGGAAGTAATGGCATGTCTGGCATACAGCGTTGGGGCAAGGGTCCATCTGACCACTGATAGCTGGTCTGCAAAGCATAGTCAGGGCAGGTATATCACCTAAACTGTGCATTGGGTAAAACTGCTGACAGCTGACAAGCATGGAATGCGTGGCTCTGCAGAGGAGTTGGTGACACCGCTTTGACTTGCAGGCAGGCCTGCTGCTACCTCCTCTGCTCCTCCTACTCCATCCTCTTCCATAACCTCTTCCTCAGCTGAGTCCTCTTCTGCTGCTGTGTCTTGCTACAGATCAACGGCACCCCCCAGCTCCCCAGGTACTATTCAACATCCCGGATTTGGCAGTGTCACGCCGTCTTGGGGTTGACTTGCCTGAAAGCCGAGAGTCACACCGCACCAGCACTCCTGTCCGCCTTGAACGCACAGGTGGATCAGTGGCTGACTCCGCACCAACTGGAGATTGGCAAAGTTGTTTCTGACAATGGAAGTAATTTGGTGGCGGCATTGAAATTGGGCAAGTTGACACATGTGCCGTGCATGGCACATGTGTGTAATCTGATTGTACAACGCTTTGTGCATAAGTACCCAGGCTAACAGGATGTCCTGAAGCAGGCCAGGAAGGTGTGTGGCCATTTCAGGTGTTCCTACACGGCCATGGCGCACTTGTCAGATATCCAGCGTCGAAACAACCTGCCAGTGAGGCGCTTGATTTGCGACAGCCCGACACGTTGGAATTCTACACTCCTAATGTTCGACCGCCTGCTCCAACAAGAAAAAGCTGTTAACGAGTATTTGTATGACCCGGGTGCTAGGACAGCCTCTGGGGAGCTGGGGATTTTTTTGCCACGTTACTGGACGCTCATGCGCAATGCCTGTAGGCTTATGCGTCCTTTAGAGGAGGTGACAAACCTAGTCAGTCGCACCGAAGGCACCATCAGTGACATCATACCATTTGTTTTCTTCCTGGAGCGTGCCCTGCGAAGAGTGCTGGATCAGGCCGTAGATGAGCGTGAAGAGGAAGAGTTGTGGTCTCCATCACCACCAGAAATAGCCTTATCAGCATCGCTTGCTGGACCAGCGGCAACGCAGGAAGAGGATTGTGAGGAAGAGGAGTCAGAGGAGGAATGTGGCTTTGAGGAGGAGGAGGAAGACCAAGCACAACAGGCATCCCAGGGTGGTCATTGTTGTCACCTATCTGGTACCCGTGGTGTTGTACATGGCTGGGGGGAAGAAGATACCTTCAGTGAGATCAGTGAGGATGAGGAATGGGACATGATTAGCTCGGCATCCAACCTTGTGCAAATGGGGTCTTTCATGCTGTCGTGCCTGTTGAGGGACCCTCGTATAAAAAAGCTGATGGAGACGACCTTTACTGGGTGTCCACGCTACTAGACCCCCGGTATAAGAATAAAGTTACTGAAATGTTACCGAATTCCCGCAAGTAGGAAAGGATGGAGCAGTTAAAAAATAAATTAAAAAGTATGCTTTACACAGCGTATAAGGGTGATGTCACAGCACAACGGGAATCTAATAGGGGAAGAGATGAAAGTAATCCTCCTCCTCCTCCCACGACCACACCGGCAAGGACAGGACGCTTTCCAGACGTGTTGTTGATGGAGGACATGCGGACCTTTTTAACTCCTATGCATCGCCACAGCCCTTCGGGATCCATCCTCAGAGAAAGACTCAACCGACAGGTAGCAGACTACCTCTCATTAACTGAGGATCTCGACACTCTGAGGAGCGATGGACCACTTGATTACTGGGTGTGCAGGCTTGACCTGTGGCCTGAGCTATCCCAATTTGCAATCGAACTTCTGGCCTGCCCCGCTTCAAGTGTCCTGTCAGAAAGGACCTTCAGTGCAGCAGGAGGTATTGTCAATGAGAAGAGAAGTCGCCTAGGTCAAAAAAGTCTTGATTATCTCACCTTTATTAAAATGAATGAGGGATGGATCCCGAAGGGACTGACATTGTGCGATACATTAGAGTAAAAAAGGCCTGATGAGATGAGCTGCCTTGGGCTACAAATGGCACACACGCTGCTGTATTTTATCTTCGAATGCCGGATGACTTGCGTGACTTACCCGCCAACAACTAGGGTTCAAGCCGCAATGTTTTAGGGCACTTTCTAACTGTCAAACAAACATCAATTTTTCTGGCCGCTGCTACAGCAGCGGCTGCAACAATACCTAATTTTTCAGGCATTTTTACATGCCTAATTTTTCTGGCCTCTGGTGCTGCTCTGTGGCTACAAAACCCAAACCAAAAAAAAGGCACATAACAGTGATTAAACTGTTAAGAATAGTACTACTTAACACACCACTCATATCTGGTGGCACAGTACATTGCACGCGCAGTGCCCCAAATTTGAAGTAGGAGGACCGACCAAGCATCTTTTTCCATCTCCCGGTTTCTAAATATTATCTCCGGGTTCCTAAAATCGATTTCATACCTGTACTCTATTGTTCAAAAGGATGGCATATGTGGTGTTTCATGCTGTTGTGCCTGTTGAGGGTCGGGGACCCTCGTATAAAAGGCTGAAGGAGAACGACCTGTACTGGATGTGAAAGCATCTTTTTCCATCTCCGGGTTCCTAAAAATTATCTCCGGGTTCCTAAAATCGATGCCATACCTGTACTGGATTGTTCAAAAGGATGGCATATGTGGTGTTTCATGCTGTTGTTTCTGTTGAGGGTCGGGGACCCTCGTATAAAAAGGCTGAAGGAGAACGACCTGTAATGGGTCTCCAAGCATCTTTTTCTATCTCCCGGTTCCTAAAAATTATCTCCGGGTTCCTAAAATCGATGCCATACCTGTACTCGATTGTGCCAAAGGAAGTCATGGCATATGGGGTCTTTCATGCTGTCGTGCCTGTTGAGGGTCGGGGACCCTTGAATAAAAAGGCTGAAGGAGAACGACCTGTACTGGGTGTCCAAGCATCTTTTTCCATCTCCCGGTTCCTAAAAATTATCTCCGGGTTCCTAAAATCGATGCCATACCTGTAATGGATTGTTCAAAAGGATGGCATATGTGGTATTTCATGCAGTTGTGCCTGTTGAGGGTCGGGGACCCTCGTATAAAAAGGCTGAAGGAGAACGACCTGTACTGGGTGTCCAAGCATCTTTTTCCATCTCCCGGTTCCTAAAGATTATATCCATGTTCCTAAAATCGATGCCATACCTGTACTCTATTGTGCAAAAGGATGGCATATGTGGTATTTCATACTGTTGTGCCTGTTGAGGGTCGGGGAGATCCTCGTATAAAAAGGCTGAAGGAGAACGACCTGTACTGGGTGTCCAAGCATCTTTTTCCATCTCCCGGTTCCTAAAAATTATCTTCGGGTTCCTAAAATCGATGCCATACCTGTACTCTATTGTACAAAAGGATGGCATATGTGGTGTTTCATGCTGTTGTGCCTGTTGAGGGTCGGGGAGATCCTGGTATAAAAAGGCTGAAGGAGAACGACCTGTACTGGGTGTCCAAGCATCTTTTTCCATCTCCCGGTTCCTAAAAATTATCTCCGGGTTCCTAAAATCGATGCCATACCTGTACTCTATTGTGCAAAAGGATGGCATATGTGGTATTTCATGTTGTTGTGCCTGTTGAGGGTCGGGGAGATCCTCGTATAAAAAGGTTGAAGGAGAACGACCTGTACTGGGTGTCCAAGCATCTTTTTCCATCTCCCGGTTCCTAAAAATTATCTCTGGGTTCCTAAAATCGATGCCATACCTGTACTCGATTGTGCAAAAGTAAGTCATGGCAGATGGGGTCTTTCATGCTGTCGTGCCTGTTTGGGGTCGGGGACCCTCGTATAAAAAGGCTGAAGGAGAACGACCTGTACTGGGTGTCAAACATCTTTTTCCATCTCCCGGATGTAGCGGTACTCCACTAGGGGGTCTCCCTTCCTCTGTACAAACCCAGGGGTGGCCACCGGATAGTGGGACCAGAGATATAGTTGCTGAGACCGGGGTCAAGCCAGTGGGTGTATCTCCCCCAGCTGGGCTGCTCTCAGTGGACTCCCAGTCAGGTTGCGTCCTCTCTGCCCTGCAGCTCTTTCTTGGCTGGTATCATCCTCTCTGCCTGTCTGCTTCTAGGCAGGAATAAATCCCCCTGCCAGCCTGCTTCTTGGCAGGAATAGATCCCTCTGCCTCCAAATAGTGGGCCCCAGGCTATCGTGGCTGAGACCGGGGTCAAGCCAGTGGCTGCATCTCCCCCAGCTGGGCTGGTCTCAGTGGGCTCCCAGGCAGGTAGCGTCCTCTCTGCCCTGCAACTCTTTCTTGGCAGGTATCGTCCCCTCTGCCTGTCTGCTTCTAGGCAGGAATAAATCCCCCTGCCAGGCTGTTTCTTGGCAGGAATAGATCCCTCTGCCTCCAAATAGTGGGACCAGGGCTATCGTGGCTGAGACCGGGGTCAAGCCAGCGGTTGTATCTCCCCCAGCTGGGCTGGTCTCAGTGGGCTCCCAGGCAGGTAGCGTCCCCTCTGCCTGTCTGCTTCTAGGCAGGAATAGATCCCTCTGCCTCACTGCACACTTCCAGCAGGTAGCGTGCCCTCTGGTTTCTTATAGGCAGGAATCGATCCCTCTGCCATGCTGCTCCTTTCAGGTAGGCCAGCTCTTTGCATACAGGCCCACAGACTCTGTAACAGAATGCAGGGTCAAAACCTCTGCAACTGGTATACCTGAAAGAATCAGAAGTAACCTTACCATGGGTCATAGACCGCATGTTTTATTGTTATACTCTGTCAGGGAAATTATATAACTATCAATCGTATCAATCAAATATATATTGCATCTATTGATTTCTGTAATTCGTATCGATCAAATGTATATTGCATCTTTTGATCTATGTAATCCGTACCTATCAAATGTATATTGCATCTATTGATCTATGTAATCTATGGATCTATCTATCTATCAAATCTATGGATCTCGTGGCCTGAGAGTTTTGTGACAGCATCTTGTGTTTCGGCCAAATTTGAAGTAGAAGGACAGACCAAGCATCTTCTTCCATCTCCCTGTTCCGAAAATCAAGGCCATATAGACCTCCCCCAATAAGGGGAGTAACAGGTATTAAACTGCTAATAATAGTACTACTTAGTACTTAACACACCACGGGTCCCAGACCGCATGTTTTATTGTTATACTCTGTCAGGGAAATTATATAACTATCAATCGTATCAATCAAATATATATTGCATCTATTGATCTCTGTAATTCATATCGATCAAATGTATATTGCATCTTTTGATCTATGTAATTCGTACCTAGCAAATGTATATTGTATCTTTTGATCTGCCTTGCTGCTCCTTTCAGGCAGGCCAGCTCTTTGCATAGAGGCCCACAGACTCTGTAACAGATCTCTCTTGCAGGGAGAGGTGCAGCCAGAATGCAGGGTCAGAACCTCTGCAACTGGTATACTCGATTGTGCAAAAGGAAGTAACCTTACCATGTGCCACAGACTGCATGTTTTATTGTTATACTCTGTCAGGGAAATTATATAACTATCAATTGTATCAATCAAATATATATTGCATCTATTGATCTCTGTAATTCGTATCGATCAAATGTATATTGCATCTTTTGATCTATGTTATTCGTACCTATCAAATGTATATTGCATCTTTTGATCTGCCTTGCTGCTCCTTTCAGGCAGGCCAGCTCTTTGCATAGAGGCCCACAGACTCTGTAACAGATTTCTCTTGCAGGGAGAGGTGCAGCCAGAATGCAGGGTCAGAACCTCTGCAACTGGTATACTTGATTGTACAAAAGGAAGTAACCTTACCATGGGTCACAGACCGCATGTTTTATTGTTATACTCTGTCAGGGAAATTATATAACTATCAATCGTATCAATCAAATATATATTGCATCTATTGATCTCTGTAATTCGTATCTATCAAATGTATATTGCATCTTTTGATCTATGCAATTCGTATCTATCAAATGTATATTGCATCTTTTGATCTGCTTTGCTGCTCCTTTCAGGCAGGCCACCTCTTTGCATAGAGGCCCACAGACTCTGTAACAGATCTCTCTTGCAGGGAGAGGTGCAGCCAGAATGCAGGGTCAGAACCTCTGCAAATGGTATACTCGATTGTGCGAAAGGAAGTAACTTTACCCTGGGTCTCAGACCGCACGTCTTTGTAATTCTCTGTCTGGGAAATTATATTAGCTATTTATCTATCAAATCTATCTAACTATCAATCGTATCTATCAAATGTATATTGCATCTATTGATCTATGCAATTCGTATCTATCAAATGTATATTGCATCTATTGATCTATGCAATTCGTATCTATCAAATGTATATTGCATCTATTGATCTATGGAATTCGTATCTATCAAATGTATATTGCATCTATTGATCTATGCAATTCGTATCTATCAAATGTATATTGCATCTATTGATCTATGGAATTTGTATATATCAAATGTATATTGCATCTATTGATCTATGTAATTCATATCTATCAAATGTATATTGCATCATTTGATCTATGTAATTCGTATCTATCAAATGTATATTGCATCTATTGATGTAATTCGTATCTATCAAATGTATATTGCATCTTTTGATCCATGTAATTCGTATCTATAAAATGTATATTGCATCTTTTGATCTATGTAATTCGTATCTATCAAATGTATATTGCATCTTTTGATCTATGTAATTGGTATCTATAAAATGTATATTGCATCTATTGATCTATGTAATCTATGTATCTATCTATCAAATCTATCGATCTCGTGGTTGTGCAAATGGACTGTTTGCGGTTGTTTGCGGTGCGTTAAACGGGGAGTTTGGTCTGTCACTGTGAAGTGGGCGTAACCCTTACACTACCTGATCGATACAACATCATACCTGATGTTTTAAAGCACGTTATTCCAAACAATTTAGGAATGTTAGGTGATTTATGCCCTTTATGGCTTAAAACCAGACTCTGCATCAACTATGTAATTTTCCATGGGAGTTTTGCCATGGATCCCCCTCTGGCATGCCACAGTCCAGGTGTTAGTCCCCTTGAAACAACTTTTCCATCACTATTGCGGCCAGAAAGAGTCCCTGTGGGTTTTAAAATTTGCCTGCCCATTGAAGTCAATGGCGGTTCGCCCGGTTCGCCGGTTCGCAAACATTTGCGGAAGTTCGTGTTCGCCATTCGCGAACGCAAAATTTTAGGTTTGCGACATCACTAGTCATTGATTGAAGAGGATGCTCCACGCAGGATGTCTTGAAGATGGAGCTGTTCCGCATTGGAAGGATGAAGATAGAAGATGCTGTCTGGATGAAGACTTCTGCCTGTCTGGAGGACCACTTCTGCCCGTCTGGAGGACCACTATTGCCGGCTTCGTTGAGGACATCTTGCCGCTTGGATGAAGACTTCTCCCGGTAAGTGAATCTTTGGGTGTTAGTGTTAGGATTTTTTAAGGGTGTATTGGGTGGGTTTATTTATTAGGTTAGGGCTTTGGGCAGCAACAGAGCTAAATGCCCTTTTAAGGGCAATGCCCATCCAAATGCCCTTTTCAGGGCAATGGGGAGGTTAGGTTTTTTTAGTTAGGCTTTTATTTGGGGGGTTGGTTGTAAGGGTGGTGGGTTTTACTGTTGGGGGGGTTATTGTATTTTTTGTATATGTAAAAGAGCTGATTTCTTTGGGGAAATGCCCCACAAAAGGCCCTTTAAGGGCTATTGGTAGTTTAGTTTAGGCTAGGTTTTTTTTTATTTTGGGTGGGCTTTTTTATTTATAGGGTTATAGATTAGGTGTAATTAGTTTAAAGATCTTGTAATTTGTTTTTTATTTTCTGTAATTTAGTGGGGGGGGGGGGTTTGTGGTAATTTAGCTGATTTTATTTAATTTATTTAATTGTATTTAATGTAGGGAATTTATTTAATTGTAGTGTAGTGTAGTGTTAGGTGTTGTAACTTAGGTTAGGTTTTATTTTACAGGTAAATTTGTATTTATTTTAGCTAGGTAGTTATTAAATAGTTAATAACTATTTAGTAACTATTCTACCTAGTTAAAATAAATACAAACTTGGCTGTAAAATAAAAATAAACCCTAAGCTAGCTACAATGTAACTATTAGTTATATTGTAGCTATCTTAGGGTTTATTTTATAGGTAAGTATTTAGTTTTAAATAGGAATTATTTAGTTAATGATAGTAATATTTATTTATATTTATTTAAATTATATTTAAGTTAGGGGGGTGTTAGGGTTAGACTTAGGTTTAGGGGTTAATAAATTTAGAATAGTGGCGGCGACGTTGGGGGCTGCAGATTAGGGATTTATAAATGTAGGTAGGTGGCGGCGACATTAGGAATCAATGGGGATGCGTTACTGAGTTTTAAGCTGCTTTTTTTGCAGGTGTTAGACTTTTTCTGAGCCGGCTCTCCCCATTGATGTCTATGGGGAAATCGTACA
>NW_026511577.1:0-31791 GCF_027579735.1 Bombina bombina
TGGCAGTTAGGGGAGGAGCTATATAACAGCTCTGCTGTGGGTGTCCTCTTGCAACTTCCTGTTGGGAAGGAGAATATCCCACAAGTAATGGATGATCCGTGAACTGGATACACCACAAGAGAAATAAATTTCAGGTAAGCATAAATTGTTTTTTCAAGCTTGTTTGTGGTCATTACTAGCCTGTTCAACATTTCTGACATTGAGGAAAGCCAATGTTCAATGTGTTTAGAAGCCATTGTGGAACCCCCACTTAAAATGTGTCCCTCATGCACTGAAAGGGCAATAAATTGCAAAGAACATATTTTAGCTAATAAGTGTCGCAGGATGATTCTCAGAAGGGAATCAGGTTATGCCATCTAATTCTCCCCAAGTGTCACAACCATTAACGCCTGCACAAGCGATGCCAAGTACATCTAGTGCGTCTCATTCTTTCACCCTGCAAGATATGGCTGCAGTTATGAATACTACCCTCACAGAGGTTTTATCTAAGCTGCAGGGGAAGCGCAGTAGGTCTGGTGTGAGAGTAAATGCTGAGCCCTCTGACGCTTTACTAGCCATATCCGATGTACCCGCACACTGTTCTGAGTTGGGGGTGACGGATTTGCTGTCTGAGGGAGAGACTTCTGATTCAGAAAAGATGTTCCCTCGGACAGACTCGGATATGACGGCTTTTAAATTTAAACTAGAACACCTCCGTTTGTTACTCGGAGGTTTTAGCGACTCTGGATGATTGTGACCCTATTGTAGTTCAAGAGAAATTGTGTAAAATGGACAGATATCTTAAATCAGAGGTTCCTGCCTACACTGTTTTTCCGGTCCCTAAGAGGATTTCAGACATTGTTGCTAAGGAGTGGGATACACAAGGTCTTCCCTTTTCTCCCCCTCCTACTTTTAAGAAAATGTTTCCCATATCAGACACCATGCAGGATTCGTGGCAGACGGTCCCTAAGGTAGAGGGAGCTATTTCTATCCTGGCTAAGCGTACAACTATACCTATTGAGGACAGTTGTGCTTTCAAAGATCCTATGGATAAAAAATTAGAGGGTCTCTTAAAGAAAATATTTATTCATCAGGGTTTTCTTCTGCAACCTATAGCGTGCATTGTTCCTGTAACTACTGCAGCTGCTTTTTGTTTCGAGGCTCTGGTGGAGGCTTTTCAGGTTGAGACCCCATTAGATGATATTCTGAATAGAATTAGGGCGCTCAAGCTAGCTAATTCTTTCATTACAGATGCCGCTTTCCAACTGGCTAAATTAGCGGCAAAGAATTCAGGTTTTGCCATTTTAGCTCGTAGAGCGTTATGGCCTAAGTCCTGATCTGCTGACATGTCATCAAAATCTAAGCTTTTAGCCATCCCTTTCAAGGGTAAGACCCTATTTGGGCCTGAACTGAAAGAGATCATTTCAGATATCACTGAAGGAAAAGGCCATGCCCTTCCTCAGGATAAGATGAGGACCAAATAAAATAATTTTCGTTCCTTTCGAAACTTCAAAGGTCGTCCCTCTTCCTCCTCCCCTGCTGCAAAGCAAGAGGGGAATTTTGCTCAATCCAAGTCAGTCTGGAGACCTAACCAGACTTGGAGCAAAGGTAAACAGGCCAAGAAGCCCGCTGCTGCCACCAAGACAGCATGAAGGGGCAGCCCCCGATCCGGGACCAGATCTAGTAGGGCGCAGACTTTCTCTGTTTGCTCAGGCTTGGGTAAGAGACGTTCAGGACTCCTGGGCTTTAGAAATTGTGACCCAGGGGTATCTTCTAGACTTCAAAGATTCCCCTCCAAGGGGGAGATTCCATCTTTCTCGATTATCTGTAAACCAGACAAAAAGAGGCGTTCTTACGCTTTGTAGAAGACCTATATACCATGGGAGTAATCTGCCCAGTCCAAAAAACAGAACAGGGGCAGGGGTTTTACTCCAATCTGTTTGTGCTTCCCAAAAACAAGGGAACTTTCAGACCAATTTTAGATCTCAAGATCCTAAACAAATTCCTCAGAGTCCCATCCTTCAAGATGGAGACCATTCAGACTATTTTACCAATGATCCAGGAGGGTCAATATATGACCACCGGGGATTTAAGGATGCGTATCTGCTCATCCCTATCCACAAAGATCGGCTTCTCAGGTTCGCCTTTCTGGACAAGAATTACCAGTTTGTGGCTCTTCCCTTCGGGTTGGCCACAGCTCCCAGAATTTTCACAAAGGTGCTAGGGTCCCTTCTGGCGGTCCTAAGGCCGCGGGGCATAGCAGTGGCACCTTATCTGGACAATATATTAAATCAGGCGTCAACTTACCAACTAGCCAAATCTCACACAGACATCGTTTTGGCTTTTTTCTAAGATCTCACGGGTGGAAGGTGAACGTAAAAGAGTTCTTACCCCTCTCACCAGAGTTCCTTTCCTGGGAACTCTGATAGATTCGCTAGACATGAGAATTTTTCTGATGGAGGTCAGGAAATCAAAGATTTTAGCCACCTGCCGAGCTCTTCATTCCATTCCTCGGCCGTCAGTGGCTCAGTGTATGGAGGTAATCTAACTAATGGTAGCGGCAATGGACATAGTTCCGTTTGCTCGCTTGCATCTCAGACCACTGCAACTATGCATGCTCAAACAGTGGAATGGGGATTATGCAGATTTATCGCCTCAGATAAATCTGGATCAAGGGACCAGAGATTCTCTTCTTTGGTGGTTGTCACAGGATCATCTGTCCCAGGGAATGTGTTTCCGCAGGCCAGCATGGGTCATAGTGATGACGGACGCCAGCCTATTGGGCTGGGGTGCAGTCTTGAATTCCCTGAAAGCACAGGGAGTGTGGACTCAGGAGGAGGCTCTCCTCCCGCTAAATATTCTAGAATTGAGAGCGATATTCAACACGCTTCAGGCGTGGCCTCAGCTGGCGTTAGCCAGATTCATAAGATTCCAGTCGGACAATATAACGAGTGTGGCATATATAAATCAGGGGGGAACAGTTTTCTTGCGATGATAGAGGTTACCAAAATGATTCAATGGGCAGAGACTCACTCTTGCCATCTATCGGCAATCTATATCCCAGGAGTGGAGAACTGGGAAGCGGATTTTCTAAGTCGTCAGACTTTTCATCCGTGGAGTGGGAACTCCATCCGGAGGTGTTTGCCCAATTGATTCATCAATGGGGCACACCAGAATTGGATCTGATGGCGTCTCGTCAGAAGTCCAAACTTCCTTGTTACGGGTCCAGATCAAGGGATCCTCAAGCAGTACTGATAGATGCTCTAGCAGTACCTTGGTCGTTCAACCTGGCTTATGTGTTTCCACCATATCCTCTCCTACCTTGTCTTATTGCCAGAATCAAACAGGAGAGAGCTTCAGTGATTTTGATAGCTCCTGCGTGGCCATGCAGGACTTGATATGTGGACATGTCATCTCTACCACCATGGACACTACCTCTGAGACAGGACCTTCTCATTCAAGGTCCGTTCCAGCATCCAAATCTAGTTTCTCTGCGGCTGACTGCCTGGAGATTGAACGCTTGATTTTATCCAAGCGGGGATTCTCTGAGTCGGTCATAGATACCTTGATTCAGGCTCGAAAGCCTGTCACTAGGAAGATTTATCATAAGATATGGCGTAAATATCTTTATTGGTGTGAATCCAAAGACTACTCATGGCGTAAGATCAGAATTCCTAGGATTTTGTACTTTCTCCAAGAAGGATTGGAGAAGGGGTTATCAGCTAGTTCCCTAAAGGGACAGATATCTGCTTTGTCAATTTTACTGCACAAGGGTCTGGCAGATGTTCCAGACGTTCAGTCGTTTTGTCAAGCTTTAGTTGGACTCAAGCCTGTGTTTAAACCTGTTGCTCCGCCATGGAGTTTGAATTTAGTTCTTAAAGTTCTTCAAGGGTTTCCGTTTGAACATATGCATTCCATAGATATTAAGCTTCTAGCTTGGAAAGTTCTGTTTTTAGTTGCTATCTCTTCGGCTCGAAGAGTTTCTGAACTATCTGCATTGCAATGCGACTCTCCTTATCTTGTTTTTCATTCTGATAAGGTGGTTTTGCGTACCAAACCTGGATTTCTTCCTAAGGTTGTTACTAATAAGAATATTAATCAGGAAATTGTTGTTCCTTCCCTGTGTCCTAATCCTTCCTCTAAGGAGCGTCTGTTGCACAACTTGGACGTGGTTTGTGCCTTGAAGTTTTACTTGCAAGCGACCAAAGATTTCCGTCAAACATCTTCTCTGTTTGTTGTCTATTCTGGAAAGCGTAGGGGTCAAAAAGCTACGGCTACCTTTCTTTTTGGCTGAAAAGCATCATCCGTTTGGCATACAAGACTGCTGAACAGCAGCCTCCTGAAAGAATTACAGCTCACTCTTATAGAGTGGAGGCTTCCACATGGGCTTTTAAAAATGCTTCTGTTGAACAGATTTGTAAGGCTGCGACTTGGTCTTCACTTCATACCTTTTCCAAATTTTCCAAGTTTGATACTTTTGCTTCTTCGGAGGCTATTTTTGGGAGAAAAGTTCTTCAAGCAGTGGTGCCTTCTGTTTAGGCATCTGTCTTGTCCCTCCCGTTTAGGCATCTGTCTTGTCCCTCCCGTTCATCAGTATCCTATAGCTTTAGTATTGTATCCCACAAGTAAAGGATGAATCCGTGGACTCGTTGTACCTTATAGAAGAAAAGTAAATGTATGCTTACCTGATAAAATAATTTCTTCTATGGTACGACGAGTCCACGGCCCGTCCTGTTATTTTAAGACCGATTATATTTTCTTGATTTAAACTTGTCACTGGGATATCAATTGCAAACGCAATTGGAGGAATGTACTTAAATAGCACCCAACAGCACAAAGTGAAGAAATCGCTATTGGTACCATAGGAAATGGTGCCAAAGGAAGAAGGGGAATTTTAAAACTTAACTTTTAATATAGATTTTAAAAAGGGGGTGTGCAAGTTCAAAATCTCAGTGTGAGAGTGAATGAATGGAACCCTGAGGTCTTATTTATGTCCGGGACCAGTATTTGTATTCTGAAAAACCACGGTGTGTTCTCGAGAGGATACAACATAAACCAAATGGAGGCAAAATAAACCTTTCTCCAACATTGGTGTGTCCGGTCCACGGCGTCATCCATTACTTGTGGGAAATATTCTCCCCCACAGGGAAAGGCAAGGAGAGCACACAGCAAGAGCTGTCCATATAGCTCCCCCTCTGGCTCCACCCCCCCAGTCATTCTCCTTGCCGCTCTGAACAAGTAGCATCTCCACGGGGATGGTGAGGAGTTTGTGGTGTTAGTTGTAGTTTTTTATTCTTCTATCAAGAGTTTATTTTAAAATAGTGCTGGCTTGTACTATTTACTCTACAACAGAACAGTGATGAAGATTTCTGTTTAAGAGGGCTATGATTTTAGCACAAGTAACTAAAATCCATTTCTGTTACTACGCAGGACTGTTGAAACCAGAGAACTTCAGTTGGGGGTAACAGTTTGCAGACTCATCTGCTTCAGGTATGACTAGTCTCCTAACAACACAGGCTAATGCTAGATGAGTCATTTTTCCCCTCAGGGAAAACGGTAAGCCATTTTTCTTTCACCTCAGCAAAAAAGATAACCGGCTTCCCCCTTTTGATTTTTATGCTGGTAGACACTGTTAGGGGCCAAATCGATTGTTTTTTATTACAATATGATGGCAATTTAAATGTTTTATAAGCTCATATACACTTGGGGACGTTTTTTGTCTGGCTTGCTTTAGACACCTAAATCTAGTCAGGAAGGCCCCTTCACTCTAGTGTACTGAGGGAGGAGGCCTCATTTTGGCACTTCAGCTGCGTAGTTGATTCCAAGGCAGTGCATGCAGTTCCATGTGAGAGGGTCCTGTGGCTCAGAAAGTGACTCCAGAAGGCTTATTTCTGTGGATGGTTGACCCCTAAGGAAGGTAAAAGCTGCAGCAGTGATTGTGGTGTATAAAAACGGTTAAATCCAACAATTAGCTCTGGTTTGCTTGTTTTAAGAGCTAGAGTCTCCATATTTGCTGTGCAATACTTTCTAAGCAAAAAACTCAGGTTTTGCTATAGTAGCGCGGAGGGCGCTTTGGCTAAAATCCTGGTCGGCAGATGTGTCGTCCAAGACTAAGTTACTTAATATTCCTTTCAAGGGTAAGACCCTTTTTGGGCCGGAATTGAAGGAAATTATTTCAGACATCACTGGGGGTAAGGGCCATGCCCTCCCACAGGATAGGCCGTTTAAGGCTAAGAACAAGTCTTATTTTCGTTCCTTTCTTAATTTCAGGAACGGACCGGCTAATAACTCCTCTGCCGCTAGACAAGAAGGTAACGCGGCCCAGCCCAAACCCGCTTGGAAGCCCATGCAAGGCTGGAACAAGGGTAAACAGACCAAGAAACCTGCTGCTGCTACCAAGACAGCATGAAGGGGTAGCCCCCGATCCGGGACCGGATCTGGTAGGGGGCAGACTATCTCTCTTCGCTCAGGCTTGGGCAAGAGATGTTCCGGATCCCTGGGCACTAGAGAGAGTCTCCAAGGGATACCTGCTAGAGTTCAAGGGACTTCCTCCAAGGGGAAGGTTCCACCTGTCTTGCTTATCTTCAGACCAGATAAAGAAACAGGCATTCTTACATTGTGTAAGAGACTTATCAAAGATGGGAGTGATAAACCCAGTCCCCTACGGGGAACAAGGTCTAGGTTTTTACTCAAACCTGTTTGTGGTTCCCAAAAAAGAGGGAACTTTCAGGCCAATTCTGGATTTAAAGATATTAAACAAGTTCCTCAGAGTTCCATCCTTCAAAATGGAAACCATTCGGACAATCTTGCCGACAATCCAGCAGGGTCAATATTTGACTACCGTGGATCTAAAGGATGCGTATCTGCATATTCCAATCCACAAAACTCATCATCAGTTCCTGAGGTTCGCCTTTCTGGACAAACATTACCAGTTCGTGGCTCTTCCATTCGGTTTAGCCACCGCTCCCAGAATTTTCACAAAGGTGCTAGGGTCCCTTCTTGCGGTCCTAAGGCCGAGGGGCATCGCTGTAGCACCTTATCTAGACGACATCCTAATCCAAGCGTCGTCTCTTTCCAAAGCAAGGGCCCACACAGACATTGTGTTGGATTTTCTCAGATCTCACGGGTGGAAGGTGAACATAGAAAAGAGTTCACTGTCACCGTCCACAAGGGTTCCTTTTCTGGGAACAATAATAGATTCTGTGGAAATGAAGATCTTCCTGACAGACGTCAGAAAGCTAAAGCTTCTAAACGCTTGTCGAGTTCTTCATTCTATTCCTCAACCCTCCATAGCTCAGTGCATGGAAGTAATAGGACTAATGGTCGCAGCAATAGACGTGGTTCCTTTTGCTCGAATTCATCTAAGACCATTACAGCTGTGCATGCTCAATCAGTGGAATGGGGACTATACAGACTTGTCTCCCCAAATTCAAGTAGACCAGGTAACCAGGGACTCACTTCTCTGGTGGTTGACCCAGGATCACCTGTCTCAGGGAATGAGTTTCCGCAGACCGGAGTGGGTCATCGTCACAACCGACGCCAGCCTCTTGGGGTGGGGCGCGGTCTGGGACTCCCTGAAAGCTCAGGGCCTATGGTCTCGGGAAGAGTCGCTTCTCCCAATAAACATTTTGGAACTAAGAGCAATATTCAATGCGCTCCTGGCTTGGCCTCAGCTAGCGGAAGCCAGGTTCATAAGATTTCAGTCGGACAACATAACGACTGTTGCGTACATCAATCATCAGGGGGGAACAATGAGTTCCCTAGCGATGAAGGAAGTAACCAAGATTATCCAATGGGCAGAGAATCACTCCTGCCATCTATCTGCTATTCACATCCCAGGAGTAGACAACTGGGAGGCAGACTATTTGAGTCGTCAGACTTTCCTCATCCGGGGGAGTGGGAACTCCACCCGGAGATATTTGCCCAGTTGACGCAATTATGGGGCATTCCAGACATGGATCTAATGGCGTCCCATCAGAACTTCAAGATTCCTTGCTACGGGTCCAGATCCAGGGATCCCAAGGCGACTCTAGTGGATGCATTAGTGGCGCCTTGGTCGTTCAACCTAGCGTATGTGTTTCCACCGTTTCCTCTCCTTCCCAGGCTCATAGCCAGGATCAAACAGGAGAAGGCCTCTGTGATTCTGATAGCTCCTGCGTGGCCACACAGGACTTGGTATGCAGACCTGGTGAATATGTCATCGGCTCCACCATGGAAGCTACCTTTGAGACAGGATCTTCTAGTACAAGGTCCATTCGAACATCCAAATCTAGTTTCTCTGCAGCTGACTGCTTGGAAATTGAACGCTTGATTTTATCCAAGCGTGGGTTTTCGAATTCTGTGATAGATACTCTGGTCCAAGCCAGAAAACCTGTGACTAGAAAGATTTACAATAAAATATGGAAAAAATATATCTGCTGGTGTGAATCCAAGGGATTCTCCTGGAGTAAGATTAAAATTCCAAAGATTCTCTCCTTTCTCCAAGAGGGCTTGGATAAAGGGTTGTCAGCTAGTTCTCTAAAAGGACAGATTTCTGCTTTATCCGTCTTGTTGCACAAACGACTGGCAGCTTTGCCAGATGTACAAGCTTTTGTTCAGGCTTTGGTTAGAATCAAGCCTGTTTACAGACCCATGACTCCTCCCTTGGAGTCTAAATTTAGTTCTTTCAGTTCTTCAAAGGGTTCCATTTGAACCTTTACGTTCCATAGATATTAAGTTATTATCTTGGAAAGTTCTATTTTTGGTTGCTATTTCTTCTGCTAGAAGAGTTTCTGAATTATCTGCCTTGCAATGTAATCCACCCTATCTGTTTTTCCATTCAGATAAGGTTGTTTTGCGTACTAAGCCTGGTTTTCTTCCAAAAGTTGTTTCCAACAAGAATAGCTACTGCTACCTCTCTCTCTCTTTCTGGCTGAAAAGCATTATCCGATTGGCTTATGAGACTGCCGGACGGCAACCTCCTGACCGAATCACAGCTCACTCTACTAGGGCTGTGGCTTCCACTTGGGCCTACAAGAACGAGGCTTCTGTTGATCAGATATGTAAGGCAGCGACTTGGTCCTCTCTGCACACTTTTGCCAAATTCTACAAATTTGATACTTATGCTTCTTCGGAGGCTATTTTTGGGAGAGAGGTTTTGCAAGCCGTGGTGCCTTCCATTTAGGTAACCTGATTTGCTCCCTCCCTTCATCCGTGTCCTAAAGCTTTGGTATTGGTTCCCACAAGTAATGGATGACGCCGTGGACCGGACACACCAATGTTGGAGAAAACAGAATTTATGCTTACCTGATAAATTACTTTCTCCAACGGTGTGTCCGGTCCACGGCCCACCCTGGTTTCCTAATCGGGTTAAAAAATTTTTTTCTTTAAACACTACAGTCACCACCGCACCCTATAGTTTCTCCTTTTTCTCCTAACTGTCGGTCGAATGACTGGGGGGGCGGAGCCAGAGGGGGAGCTATATGGACAGCTCTTGCTGTGTGCTCTCCTTGCCTTTCCCTGTGGGGGAGAATATTTCCCACAAGTAATGGATGACGCCGTGGACCGTACACACCGTTGGAGAAAGTAATTTATCAGGTAAGCATAAATTCTGTTTTTACATAACTTAGGTCATTTATAGACTTCTGGTATAGTTGCCCCTATTAATGGTTTATGAATAAATAAAGGGAGTCCTATAGTAGTAGAATACCGCAATATTATATGTATAGTGCAGCTTCCTCTCAGGGATCCGTGTGAGAAAGGTAAATCGCCTGGTGTGTACCTGAATTTTAGAGTACCCCAGAATCAATAATTGTCTGAAATCAGTTCAGCTACTCTTATTCGATATTAGGTGGTTCACCTCTAAGTACCATTATCGGATAGTCCCAGGTATTAAAACAAAGGATTATATACTAGGTATAACACTTGTATTTTAGATGGGGTTAATACCTCATTCAAGTAGGGTAATATACTCCTATTATATTTACATAAAGACCAATGTCAAATTCCCGTATGGAGTATTAGCTATTGGCCCCTTTAAATCAAATTAGTCATTTGTCTGGTAAATTCCCGATTTTGAAATTTCCAAAACTTATTATATATCCAGACCAATTTGCCCAATTATAAAGGTTCTTATATCAGTATTAACTCGAATAATACTAAGATAATGGAATGCCACTATATTTGTGTTTAAACGGTTAGAGACACTGTTCTTGTCAGACAGTGGCTATTATATATTCTATAACCAATATGCATTTGTGAAGGTATAGTTAATATGGTACAATGTGTTTATTAGTGTTTTACTAGTTTTACACACATGATCACATTTTATTGTACCCGGCATAAAAGTGGACCTGAACATTCGACCTGTACTGAATCAGCTCATGACAGTGGTTAGGTAAATGTATATTAATGACTGAGTAATCTGGGCTTTGTGTAAATTTAACGATAGAATTGGGTTATGTGCCGTTATTAGGGCTGCGTTGAGTGCTTTAAAACTTGATACTTAAATTGGTATGCTGGATTGTCAGAATTATTTTCTATCGTAGCTGCCCGCTCCGCTAATGACAAGCATGCCCCCGATTAAGTAGGATAACGGGTCCTCACACTGGCTAGGATGCCTAATCCCGTTACAATTGCTATTTAGGAAATAGTAGTTCAGAGGGTGCTCATCCTAGTCTCTGAGTTAGTTACGGTATACAGCTCCAGTGAGCAAGAGGTCTTACATATACACATGCACCCTGATTTTTACCTTCCAGTTATTAGTAATTCTAAAGGTTGTCGAACCTGGGGTAACTTGAATAATAATAGACTAGTGTACTACCATTGTATAATAAGTTTAGGCGATTAAAGGAGATTATGTTCTTATAGGGTAGTGGCTAGTGTATCTTGTTTATATCTTATATGTTGTATGCACTCAAAGACCACTGTTTATATGACACAATAGATTTACTTATCTTTGTCTGGTTTAATGTACCTGATCGCCTTTTGTTATACCCGGTAGACAAATAGCATAAACTCTGACCCAGTACTCGGTCAGCTGTTTTTTCTTTTTCTTTTTTTTTTCTCTTTTTTTTTCTTTCTTTTTTTCTTTTTCTCTTTCCCTAAACTTCAGTCACCTCTGCACCTTTTAGTTTCTCCTTTTTCTTCCTGTACCTTCGGTCGTATGACTGGGGGGTGGAGCTATGGGATGAGCTATATAGACTGCTCTGCTGTGGTGCTCTTTGCCACTTCCTGTTAGCAGGAGGATAATATCCCACAAGTAAAGGATGAATCTGTGGACTCGTCGTACCATATAAGAAATTAATTTATCAGGTAAGCATAAATTTACTTTTTTTTTGTTCCTCCCATTTTCCTGCCCCCTGCATCATGTGACAGCAGACTATTATATACAGGTATACCTCATTTTACATCGCTTCACTTTACAGCGCTTCGCTAATACAGCGCTTTGTGGAGCTGAAGTTCAACCTCCAAGGATTTTAAAACAGTGCTGTAATCTTCGTGAGATTGCAAGAAAAGTGACTGGCACCATTGTATTATGATTAGTTCACTCTGTTTATAGCATTGCAGTGCAATCTGTGTCTCAGTGCTATACTCTGGCAAATTGTACTACAGTGATTGTCACTATTTTACAGGTACAGTATTTATTGAATACTGTGCTGTGCGTGTGTTAAACTAAACTTAGCACTATAGCACACCTAATAAGTTAGTGAAAACATGTTTTTAAGTTTTTAAACACACTGGAAAGTGAAAAGAAAGCTAAAACTGCCTTGTTTCACTTTAAGGCGGTTTTCACTTTACAGCGGGGCTCCGGTCCATAACCTGCTGTATGAGCGGTGTATACCTGTATACCCTGTAAGCTTGTGCACATGCTTAGTAGGATCTTTTTCTCCGGAAAGAATGGCTATATAAAAATACTGTACAAAATTTGATAATGGAAGTAAATTGGATAGTGTCTTAATACTGCATGCTCTATCTGAATCATAAGTTAATTTTGACTTGTGTCCCTTTTTAATGAGGACGTACCTGTGGCCATGTCCTGATTGTGTGTGACATCTTGGAATGCATGAGATAAGGGTAAGAACCCTATAGGGGGCGCTAATGTATATTTGGAAGAAGTAGGATCCACAGAAAAAGTCCACAAATGAAGAGGCAGCACTCAATCTTCACCGTAATAAGGTCAGCAACTCTGGAAACAAGATAAGTAGAGGCGCCGTATGTGTGAATCAATCAACAGCAGAGGGGGAGTACAAACAAGTGCAGGGTACTCACATTCTGTAGCGGCACTCCAATGTGCCAATAGATGCAGGCTGGTTTTCACAGCAGACCAGCTAGCTGTACAATGCAGAATCAGGAATCCCCGGAGGAGCAGCGTCCCAAGGTAGCGTAGAATAATGCACTCAGCAATAAGAATGTATAGTTAAAAATGTTTTAATACTAAGTAAAAACAATATTAAAAACAACTCATGCTATATTGTGCACAAATATATCATGCAATGCGTTTCACGGTTCACACTGTTTCATCAGGCATGTATTCTGGTCAAAATTCAACCCTTAAATAAGGCTACGCTACCTGTACCCACCACCTCAAACAAACCAATCAGTCTGCCCTTTGTCTAATTGGTAATTGAGTTGTAGCACCTGGATAACTCATGTGATAGAAGGGTGTGTGAATTCCAATAAAAAAAAATATATATCTATAAAAAAACCTCTGAAAGCCGAAGTTATATCTATATCTATATAAACTCTGTGTGTGTCTGCACTCCCAATGCTGTGTGGTCATCCACCAGGGTGCAAAGTCAATCAAGTACACAGTCTATATCCAATAAGGGACTGCACTCGCTGGATTTGGTTTAAGAAACCTTTATATCTTTATTATATAAAGGTTTCTTAAACCAAATCCAGCGAGTGCAGTCCCTTATTGGATATATATATATATATATATATATATATATATATATATATATATATATATATATATTTCTTTCATGTAATTAGCAAGAGTCCATGAGCTAGTGACGTATGGGATATACATTCCTACCAGGAGGGGCAAAGTTTCCCAAACCTCAAAATGCCTATAAATACACCCCTCACCACACCCACAAATCAGTTTTTACAAACTTTGCCTCCTATGGAGGTGGTGAAGTAAGTTTGTGCTAGATTCTACGTTGATATGCGCTCCGCAGCAGGTTGGAGCCCGGTTTTCCTCTGTGTGCAGTGAATGTCAGAGGGATGTGAGGAGAGTATTGCCTATTTGAATGCAGTGATCTCCTTCTACGGGGTCTATTTCATAGGTTCTCTGTTATCGGTCGTAGAGATTCATCTCTTAACTCCCTTTTCCGATCGACGATATACTCTTATATATACAATTTCCTCTACTGATTCTCGTTTCAGTACTGGTTTGGCTTTCTACTACATGTAGATGAGTGTCCTGGGGTAAGTAAGTCTTATTTTCTGTGACACTCTAAGCTATGGTTGGGCACTTTTATATAAAGTTCTAAATATATGTATTCAAACATTTATTTGCCTTGACTCATGATGTTCAACATTCCTTATTTCAGACAGTCAGTTTCATATTTGGGATAATGCATATGAATAATTAATTTTTTTCTTACCTTAAAAATTTGACTTTCCCTGTGGGCTGTTAGGCTCGCGGGGGCTGAAAATGCTTCATTTTATTGCGTCATTCTTGGCGCGGACTTTTTTGGCTAAAAAATTATTTTCTGTTTCCGGCGTCATACGTGTCGCCGGAAGTTGCGTCATTTTTGACGTTCTTTTGCGCCAAAAGTGTCGGCGTTCCGGATGTGGCGTCATTTTTGGCGCCAAAAGCATTTAGGCGCCAAATAATGTGGGCGTCTTTTTTTGGCCCGAAAAAATATGGGCGTCACTTTTGTCTCCACATTATTTAAGTCTCATTGATTTTTGCTTCTGGTTGCTAGAAGCTTATTCACTGGCATTTTTTTCCCATTCCTGAAACTGTCATTTAAGGAATTTGATCAATTTTGCTTTATATGTTGTTTTTTCTATTACATTTTGCATGATGTCCCACGTTGAAGCTGAGTCAGAAGATACTTCTGGAAAATCGCTGCCGGGTGCTGGAGCTACCAAAGCTAAGTGTATCAATTTTTGGTATCTGTTCCTCCAGCTGTTTGTACTGTTTGTCATGACAAACTTGTTAATGCAGATAATATTTCCTTTAGTACTGTTAAATTACCTGTTGCTGTTCCATCAACATCTAATATTCAGAGTGTTCCTGATAACATAAGAGATTTTGTTTCTAAATCCATTAAGAAGGCTATGTCTGTTATTCCTCCTTCTAGTAAACGTAAAAAGTCTTTTAAAACTTCTCATTTTTCAGATGAATTTTTAAATGAACATCATCATTCTGATACTGATATTGGTTCTTCTGATTCAGAGGATTCTGTCTCAGAGGTTGATGCTGATAAATCTTCATATTTATTTAGAAAGAAGTCCTAATTGCATTAGAAATTGAGGATTCTAGTCCTCTTGATACTAAATCTAAACGTTTAGATAAGGTTTTTAAATCTCCTGTAGTTATTCCAGAAGTATTTCCTGTCCCTGGTGCTATTTCTTAAGTAATTTCCAGGGAATGGAATAATTTGGGTAATTCCTTTACTCCATCTAAACGTTTTAAGCAATTATATCCTGTGCCATCTGACAGATTAGAGTTTTGGGACAAAATCCCTAAGGTTGATGGGGCTGTCTCTACTCTTGCTAAGCGTACTACCATTCCTACGGCAGTTGGTACTTCCTTTAAGGATCCTTTAGATAGGAAAATTGAATCCTTTCTAAGAAAAGCTTACTTGTGTTCAGGTAATCTTCTTAGACCTGCTATATCTTTAGCGGATGTTGCTGCAGCTTCAACTTTTTGGTTAGAAGCTTTAGCGCAACAAGTAACAGATCATAATTCTCATAGCATTATTATTCTTCTTCAACATGCTAATAATTTTATTTGTGATGCCATCTTTGATATTAGAGTTGATGTCAGGTATATGTCTCTAGCTATCTTAGCTAGGAGAGCTTTATGGCTTAAAACTTGGAATGCTGATATGTCTTCTAAGTCTACTCTGCTTTCCCTTTCTTTCCAGGGTAATAAATTATTTGGTTCTCAGTTGGATTCTATTATCTCAACTGTTACTGGAGGGAAAGGAACTTTTTTACCACAGGATAAAAAATCTAAAGGTAAATTTAGGTCTAATCGTTTTCGTTCCTTTCGTCACAACAAGTAACAAAAGCCTGATCCTTCACCCACAGGAGCGGTATCAGTTTTTAAACCATCTCCAGTCTGGAATAAATCCAAGCCTTTTAGAAAACCAAAGCCAGCTCCCAAGTCCACATGAAGGTGCGGCCCTCATTCCAGCTCAGCTGGTAGGGGGCAGATTACGTTTTTTCAAAGAAATTTGGATCAATTCCGTTCACAATCTTTGGATTCAGAACATTGTTTCAGAAGGGTACAGAATTGGCTTCAAGATAAGGCCTCCTGCAAAGAGATTTTTTCTTTCCCGTGTCCCAGTAAACCCAGCGAAGGCTCAAGCATTTCTGAAATGTGTTTCAGATCTAGAGTTGGCTGGAGTAATTATGCCAGTTCCAGTTCTGGAACAGGGACTGGGATTTTATTCAAATCTCTTCATTGTACCAAAGAAGGAGAATTCCTTCAGACCAGTTCTGGATCTAAAAATATTGAATCTTTATGTAAGGATACCAACATTCAAGATGGTAACTATAAAGACTATCCTGCCTTTTGTTCAGCAAGAGCATTATATGTCCACAATAGATTTACAGGATGCATATCTGCATATTCCGATTCATCCAGATCACTTTCAGTTTCTGAGATTCTCTTTCCTAGACAAGCATTACCAGTTTGTGGCTCTGCCGTTTGGCCTAGCTACAGCTCCAAGAATTTTTACAAAGGTTCTCGGTGCCCTTCTGTCTGTAATCAGAGAACAGGGTATTGTGGTGTTTCCTTATTTGGACGATATCTTGGTACTTGCTCAGTCTTTACATTTAGCAGAATCTCATACGAATCGACTTGTGTTGTTTCTTCAAGATCATGGTTGGAGGATCAATTCACTAAAAAGTTCATTGATTCCTCAGACAAGGGTAACCATTTTAGGTTTCCAGATAGATTCAGTGTCCATGACTCTGTCTCTGACAGACAAGAGACGTCTAAAATTTGATATCAGCTTGTCGAAACATTCAGTCACGATCATTCCCTTCGGTAGCTTTATGCATGGAAATTCTAGGTCTATGACTGCAGCATCGGACGCGATCCCCTTTGCTCGTTTTCACATGCGACCTCTTCAGCTCTGTATGCTGAACCAGTGGTGCAAGGATTACACAAAGATATCTCAATTAATATCTTTAAAACCGATTGTACGACACTCTCTGAGGTGGTGGACAGATCACCATCGTTTAGTTCAGGGGGCTTCTTTTGTTCTTCCGACCTGGACTGTAATTTCAACAGATGCAAGTCTGACAGGTTGGGGAGCTGTTTGGGGGTCTCTGACAGCACAAGGGGTTTGGGAATCTCAGGAGGTGAGATTACCGATCAATATTTTGGAACTCCGTGCAATTTTCAGAGCTCTTCAGTCATGGCCTCTTCTAAAGAGAATCGTTCATTTGTTTTCAGACAGACAATGTCACAGCTGTGGCATATATCAATCATCAAGGAGGGACTCACAGTCCTCTGGCTATGAAGGAAGTATCTCGAATTCTGGTATGGGCGGAATCCAGCTCCTGTCTAGTTTCTGCGGTTCATATCCCAGGTATAGACAATTGGGAAGCGGATTATCTCAGCCGCCAAACGTTACATCCGGGCGAATGGTCTCTTCACCCAGAGGTTTTTCTTCAGATTGTTCAAATGTGGGGACTTCCAGAAAATAGATCTGATGGCCTCTCATCTAAACAAGAAACTTCCCAGGTATCTGTCCAGATCCAGGGATCCTCAAGCGGAAGCAGTGGATGCATTGTCACTTCCTTGGAAGTATCATCCTGCCTATATCTTTCCGCCTCTAGTTCTTCTTCCAAGAGTAATCTCCAAGATTCTGAAGGAATGCTCGTTCTGTTGGTAGCTCCAGCATGGCCTCACAGGTTTTGGTATGCGGGAGATATATTATAGAGTCTGGAAGACTTATATTTCTTGGTGTCTTTCTCATCATTTTTCCTGGCATTCTTTTAGAATTCCGAGAATTTTAGTGTTTCTTCAGGATGGTTTGGATAAAGGTTTTGCTAATCTTCCTGATATTCATTGTTTTGTACAAGCTTTGGTTCGTATAAAACCTGTCATTAAGTCAATTTCTCCTCCTTGGAGTTTGAATTTGGTTCTGGGGGCTCTTCAAGCTCCTCCGTTTGAACCTATGCATTCATTGGACATCAAATTACTTTCTTGGAAAAGTTTTGTTCCTTTCGGCCATCTCTTCTGCCAGACGAGTTTCTGAATTATCTGCTCTTTCTTGTGAGTCTCCTTTTCTGATTTTTCATCAGGATAAGGCGGTGTTGCGAACTTCTTTTAAATTTTTACCTAAGGTTGTGAATTCTAACAACATTAGTAGATAAATTGTGGTTCCTTCATTGTGTCCTAATCCTAAGAATTCTAAGGAGAGATCATTGCATTCTTTGGATGTAGTTAGAGCTTTGAAATATTATGTTGAAGCTACTAAGAATTTCCGAAAGACTTCTAGTCTATTTGTTATCTTTTCTGGTTCTAGGAAAGGTCAGAAGGCCTCTGCCATTTCTTTGGCATCTTGGTTGAAATCTTTAATTCATCATGCTTATGTCGAGTCGGGTAAAACTCTGCCTCAAAGGATTACAGCTCATTCTACTAGGTCAGTTTCTACTTCCTGGGCGTTTAGGAATGATGCTTCGGTTGATCAGATTTGCAAAACAGCAACTTGGTCTTCTTTGCATACTTTTACTAAATTCTACCATTTTGATGTGTTTTCTTCTTCTGAAGCTGTTTTTGGTAGAAAAGTACTTCAGGCAGCTGTTTCAGTTTGAATCTTCTGCTTATAATTTCAGTTTTTTTCATTTAATCTTTATTTTGGGTGTGGATTATTTTTCAGCGGAATTGGCTGTCTTTATTTTATCCCTCCCTCTCTAGTGACTCTTGTGTGGAAAGATCCACATCTTGGGTAGTCATTATCCCATACGTCACTAGCTCATGGACTCTTGCTAATTACATGAAAGAAAACATAATTTATGTAAGAACTTACCTGATAAATTCATTTCTTTCATATTAGCAAGAGTCCATGAGGCCCACCCTTTTTTGTGGTGGTTATGATTTTTTTGTATAAAGCACAATTATTCCAATTCCTTATTTTTTATGCTTTCGCACTTTTTTCTTATCACCCCACTTCTTGGCTATTCGATAAGCTGATTTGTGGGTGTGGTGAGGGGTGTATTTATAGGCATTTTGAGGTTTGGGAAACTTTGCCCCTCCTGGTAGGAATGTATATCCCATACGTCACTAGCTCATGGACTCTTGCTAATATGAAAGAAATGAATTTATCAGTTAAGTTCTTACATAAAGTGTGTGTGTGTGTGTGTGTGTGTGTGTGTGTGTGTGTGTGTATCACAGGACTTGAATCAATAAGTAACTTTTATTATGCTGATTACATTAATACAGTGTCGACGTTTCGGCCTATTCTAAGGCCTTCAAGACAAATAGTCTTAAATCGTGCAGAATGCACTGTCAGCGACGTACTCCCAGAGTAGAAAGTATACTATACTTTCACACTATACTTTCTACTCTGGGAGTACGTCGCTGACAGTGCATTCTGCACGATTTAAGACTATTTGTCTTGAAGAAGGCCTTAGAATAGGCCGAAACGTCGACACTGTATTAATGTAATAATAAAACTTACTTATTGATTCAAGTCATGTGAGTGCCCTCCATCTCCACCACTACTCTATACATACCACTTGAGGATAGCACCCAGGCATTGGCAACATTGATGTGGAAGGAGTGCTAGGCCACCGGTATGTATGTGTGTGTGTGTGTGTGTGTGTCTCCTCTGCACTGACTAACTCACAATTCATTAAACCCACAACACTGGTCATAGTAGCTGATATTGAGTGATCTTGTGTCCCTTTTAATGAGGACGTTCCTGTGGCCATGTCCTGATTGTGTGTGACATCTTGGAATGCATGTTTGTCAACACTGATAAGATGGTCTCTCCTCATTCCCCTCATTAGATAGTTTCTTCCATTACACAGAGGTTGTATGGCTAAAATCTTTTTGTTTTTGTTTATAATGTAGATGGTTTAATGCTATGCACATTACTTTTTCTCTACAACTAATTGTAAGGCCAATGTACTATTGGTTCTGTTGCTGAGATTTTGCTCAAATTTAAGGTTACTCATTTTTAGATTGTAACTTATTAACTTGAGTTTAGAAATATCATTTACAAATATTGCAAATCAACGGAAATTTTTCATGTGCTTTTTTTTTTGGCCTTGATGGGAGAGAGCATTATTCTCAAGGCTGATGCAATATAAATATCCATTTGTTATGAAACTAGTGTCGTGAAGCTGTGATAACAGGGATAACCTTCTATTCTAGGAAAACTTTAAGATGAAGAACATGTAACTGTTTGAAAGCAGCAAAAAACAAAATAAGTGTATACATTCTGGATAATATCAGCTCAGTTCCAAAGCAGCAAAATTATTGCTGTGCTTCTCCAAATAGGATTAAATAGTGTTAGGTCTAAGGGTTATAATTTTTGGCACAATAGTACTGTAATAAAAGGAAGTAACCCCTTAATGACCACAAATGTTCTCTTTATTTTGCTGGTCATTAATGGTTTTTCAAGCCATAATAGCACAGGTCTCGCCGTGAGCTGCAGGATTTGGCTATTATGACCTCCGCTGGTGGCGAGTTTGCTCTATCAAAAAAAGCAATACCCATTTAGGACCAGTGACGTACAGGGTATGTTGCTGGTCGTTAAAGGGACACTGAACCAAAATGTTTTCTATCGTGATTCAGAGAGCATGCAATTTTAAGCAACTTTTTAATTTACTCCTATTATCAAATTCTTTTAATTCTCTTGGTATCTTTATTTGAAATGCAAGAATGTAAGTTAAAGGGACAGTAAACTCAAAAAAAATCTTTCATGATTTAAATAGGGCATGTCATTTTAAACAACTTTCCAATTTACTTTTATTAACAATTTTGCTTTGTTCTTTTGGTATTCTTAGTTGAAAGATAAATCTAGGAGGTTCATGTGCTAATTTCTTAGACCTTGAAGACTGCCTCTAATCTGAAAGCATTTCCTAGGAGTCAGCACTGTTTGGCTAAAAATGCAAGTCTGTCAAAAGAACTGAAACAAGGGGGCAGTTTGCAGAGGCATAGATACAAGGTAATCACAGAGGTAAAAAGTATATTATTATAACTGTGTTGGTTATGCAAAATTGGGGAATGGGTAATTAAGGGATTATCTACCTTTTTTAAACAACAAAAATTCTGGTGTTTACTGTCCCTTTTAGATGCCGGACCATTTTTGGTAAACACACTGTTGTTCTTGCTGATTGGTAGGTAAATTCACCTACCAATAAACAAGTGCTTTCCATGGTCCTGAACAAAAAAAATAGCTTAGATGCCTTTTTCAAATAAAGAAATCAAGAGAACAAAGAAAAATTAATAGGAGTAAATTAGAAAGTTGTTTAAAATTGTATGCTCTATCTATCTGAATCACGAAAGAAAAAATTTGGGTTCAGTGTCCCTTTAATATACAAGTAATGAAATAAACCTACTTTCTTTATAATGGCAGTGAGAGTCCACACATTCCATTCATAACCTATGGGAAATACTTCACCTGGCCATCAGGAGGAGGCAAAGACACCCCATACAGAGCATTGAAATATTCCTCCCACTTCCCCTTCCATCCCAGTAGTTCTTTGCCTTGTTCATGGAGATTGGCATAGATGTGCTCTGCTGAAGATTCAGGGGAGTTGTTGGATGCCATATAATTCTCTTAGAAGTAGAGTTTTGGTGTATGCTAGCTACTGTTCCTATGCCTCTTCCAGTGTTATGCTATCCTCCCTTTTAGGGGTCACACTTCTTTATGGGGGCATATATCACACTCTGAAGTGGCACCGGGTACTCTGACTAGGTTTGCTATTTGAACCCGGTGTATGCCGCTGCCATGTGATATGGGGTGGCTTGTAAGAAGGGGCTACTTTTTTGCCTCACACATTTATTAATGCACTTGCAACCCACGCTATTATCAGACTCCTGTGACTAAAACCAGGCTTAAAGTTTTTGCGTGCTCTGTCACAGCACTCCTCGTACGTATTATGACCTGTCGCAATGGGCGTGTTACATCCCCGCCTTTCGTTTTCTCAGAATGTGCAACAGCTCAACGCTAGTTTCTCAGATGCCAAGGCTACCTCCATTATTGTGTCCCCACCAGCTTCCCTTTTATTTTTACACGTTGTCACAGAGCTGATCTCTGCCCGCTTGGCCCTTTCATAACTTGCAGGGCTTATGGAACCACTCGCCGGCTGGGCTTGCTAGAGGTCCCCTCTGAACTTTAACCTAGGTAGCTCCATTATTGTTCTTATTCCCGTGCCTAAGGTAGAGAGGGGTAGAGTGTTTTATTTAAATTTCTTAATCGTTCCCAGAAAGGAGGGAACCTTTCATCCCATCTTAAACCTGAAGTGCGTCAAATAATTCACAAGGGTACCTTCCTTCAAAATGTGAACTATCCGGTCCATTCTTCCCCTTGTGCAGGAGGGTCAGTTCATGACCATAATAGATCTGAAGGATGCATACCTTAATATTCCAATTCACAGTGAACATTAACAGTATCTATCTACATTTTGGTTTCCTCTACACACATTACCAATTCATAGCTCCCCTATTTCTTTTAGCTGCGGCTCCCAGGATCTTTACAAAGGTTCTATGGACCCTCCTTGCTGTAGTCAGACTTTAGGGGATTGCTGTGGCCCCATATTTGGATGACATGTTGGTTCAGACTACATCTTTACATTTAGCCACATCTCACACAGAGCATACTCTGGTATCTTCAGGTGCATGGCTGAAAACTAAAGCTGGAAAAGAGTTCTCTCACTCCCAGCACAAGAGTGAACTTTCTAGGTATCATCAGATTCTATCAGCATACGGATTTATCTCACAGACCAACACAGTGAGAAGCTTCGGTCTGCCTTTCTGCTTCAATCCACTTTTCGACCTATTAGCTCAATGCATGGAGGGGGTAGGTCTTATTGTTGCAGCTTAGGACACTATTCCTTTTTGTTGCTTTCATCTGAGGCCTCAACAGTTATGTATGCTCAAGCAGTAGAATGGGAATCATTCAGACCTGTCTGAGGTAATGTATCTGGAACCAGGGACTAGAAGTTCTCTCTCCTGGTGGCTTTTAGGAACCTATTCTCCAGGGCATGTGTGTTCTGTGCCCATCCTGGGAAATTATATTAGATTAAAGTTTGACAGGATGGGGTGTTGTATGGGGCACTCTGAAAGCTCAGGGTTCTTGGCAACCGAAGGAAGTGATTCTTCTGATCAACGTCCTGCAGTTGAGGGCCATCTTCAACACCCTACTGTCGTGGCTCCAGTTAAGTTATGTTATATTCATTTTCAATCAGACAACATCGATACCGTAGCCTATGTCAATCACCAGGGCAGAACTCTTAGCTTTTTGGCGATGCTGAAAGGGTCTCGTAGTCTCCAATAGCAGGAGACATATCAATGCCAAATATCAGCCATCCATATTCCAGGTGGGGAGAACTGGGAAGCGGGTTTCTGAGCAGGCAGACTCTTCACTCTGGGGAATAGTCTCTAAACCTGGAGTTTTTTGTGATTACCCGCAGGTAGGGGTGTCCGGAGATGGATCTGATGGCTTCCTGTCTCAATGCCAAACTACCAAGATACGGGTTCGAGATTGAGAGATCCTCAGGTGGAAGTGGATGCCTTAGTAGCTCCTTGGCATTTCAATCTAGTGTATCTTTATTCCTCCAATTGTTCTGCTTCAAATGATAGCTCGAATCAAACAGGAGGGAATTTCAGTGATTCTGTTAGCTCCTCCATTGCCCACGCAGGACTTGGTGTGCAGACCTCGTGAGAATGTAGTCTGCTCCTCCATGACGGCTTCCTCAAAGGCCGAACCTTCTGGCTCAGTCGTTCTATTAAAATCTAGATTCTCTGAGGATGACTGCATGGAGATTGTTTGTTTGGATCATTTTGTTCCATAGATGATTCTCTATGGTGATTGATACTCTGATTCAGGCACGTAAGCTTGTTATCAGAGGGCTTAATCTATCTTGGTGCGCAGATCTTGACTCCTTTGGCACAAAGTGAAGACCCCAAACCATCCTGCAGAAACTGAAGGATATATGGAGAGGCCTGTTAGTTTTTTTTAAAGGTCAGATTTTTGCTCGTTTACCAGATATTTAATTTGTTTGTTCAAGCTATTGCTAGAATTAGATCTGTTTTCAAACATATTGATCCTTCATGGAGCCTTAAAGGGACATATGACAGTATGGGAACTCAAATGTAAGTTATTTTGCAGATTTTTGGAAATGTAATTTTTATTTTTTTTCAAAAGCTTTATTGGTAAATTATATATGATACAATGTTAAATTGAAGAATATTGAGACTGCAGAAACATTTACATTCTGCTATGTTTCACAATGAATCATCGCCCATCAGTAACTAGAGAATCCATGGTTTATACTAGGGTTGCACCAATACCATTTTTAATGACTGAGTACAAGTACCAATACTTGTTTTCAAATACTCGCCGATACCAATTACTGATACTTTTGTGTGTTTTATGTCATGTGACAGTTTACCAAACACAATACAGACTAATTATTTAAGATTCCGTCTTTATAATTATAAAGGACTGTAATTCAAAAGACATTATGAAATAATAAAAAAGTTCACTGAACATGTTTATAAATAAAAAATATTACAATAAAATATTAAATTTAAAGGGGTGATACAATTGGGTTGTAGGGCTGAATATAACATCAATCTGACATTTGTATGGAGGTTTGACTCTAAGTTGAACAGTCTTTCACTTTCCACACTATTGCATGGGGCAGAAATATATTGTTGGGCCATTTTAGCCAGAACTGTAAATCTGTTTAACTGCCCAGTACTTCAGGGGTTTGTCTGAACGAGTTACTGTGATCTCTCCTACAATAATACAAATAACAACAATTTGTATTGGCAGAACAGTAGTAAACAATTTTTATTTTAGTCTCCTCTACAGTTTAAAATGAAATGGGAACATGCATATGGGTAGGAAGTGGAGGTATCGGTGCATTTGTACTTGTACAAGTACTCATGCAAATACTTGGTATCGGTACCGATACTAGTATCGGTGCATCCCTAGTTTATACATAACCCTAATACAAAGCACACAGTAAAAAGTCCTGTAAGGAAATCATACTAGGATACATGTTGAAATCTGGTGGAGCTTTGCTCATGTTGGTAATACTTATCCCTGAGATTCCTTGCACACCAATAACAATTAAACTTAAAGCACTCAATAGTGTCAACATGCATTTGAGAGACCAGCTTGCAAGAAAGAGGATCAAGTCAGAGAGAAGAGAGGATGATATCGAATTGGTAAGCATACGCTAAGAAGGAGCAGGCGAGAGAAGTGAAGGGCCCAGCTGGGGGAGGAGTTGGGGGGAGGGTGGTAGAGGTGTAAGGATCGCTATTGTGTTGGATATGTGATTGAGAGATTCCCAATAAAACATGACCACCTGGAAGAAGGCCACATTTCCTATCCTAAAGTATGAGAACTCCTTGTTAGCAAGGAGCTCAGCTGTGTTGAGCTTCCATTTTTGTAACGTAGGTATAGTGGGAGATCTTCACTTTCTTGCTATTAATAGTCTTGCGCTATTAAAACCCATTTGTAGTAATTTCCACCTTATTTTGCATTGTTTCCCCGGTTTGTAATTGAAGAGGGCAGGTGTTAGTGTGAAGGTATTTCCTAACTATTTTTTATAGAAGGCCTCTACATCTCTGAAGAAAGGACACAAACATTTACATTGCCACCATACAGTTGTGGTCATAAGTTTACACACCCTGGCAGAATTTGATTTTTTGTCCATTTTTTCAGAGAATAAGAATAACACCTTTCTTTCACTCATGGTTAGTGTTTGGCTGAAGCCATTTATTATCAATCAACTGTGATTACTCTCTTTAAATCATAATGACAACAGAAACTACCTAAATGACCCTGATCAAAAGTTTACATACCCTGGTGATTTTGGCCTGATAACATGCACACTAGTTGACACAAAGGGGTTTGAATGGCTATTAAAGGTAACCATCCTCACCTGTGATCTGTTTGCTTGTAATTAGTGTGTGTGTATAAAAGGTCAATGAGTTTCTGGACTCCTGACAGACCCTTGCATCTTTCATCCAGTGCTGCACTGACGATTCATGGGGAAAGCAAAAGAATTGTCAAAGGATCTGCGGGAAAAGGTAGTTGAACTGTATAAAACAGGAAAGGGATATAAAGATATCCAAGGAATTGAGAATGCCAATCAGCAGTGTTCAAACTCTATTTAAGAAGTGGAAAAGGAGGGGTTCTGTCGAAACCAAACCACGGTCAGGTAGACAAAATACAATTTCAGCCACAACTGCCAGGAAAATTGTTCGGGATGCAAAGAAAAACCCACAAATAAGGTGAAATGCAGGACTCTCTGAAAACATGTGGTGTGGCTGTTTCAAGATGCACAATAAGGGAGGCACTTGAAGAAAGATGGGCTGCATGGTTGAGTTGCCAGAAGAAAGCCATTACTACGCAATTGCCACAAAGTATCCCGCTTACAATACGCCAAACAGCACAGACAAGCCTCAAACCTTTTGGCACAGTCATTTTGAGTGATGAGACCAAAATTTAGCTTTTTTGCCACTACCATAAACGCTACATTTGGACAGGAGTCAACAAGGCCTATGATGAAAGGTACACCATTCCTACTGTGAAACAGAGGTGGATCGCTGATGTTTTCGGGATGTGTGAGCTACAAAGGCACAGGAAATTTGGTAAATTGATGGCAAGATGAATGTAGTTTGTTATAAAAAAATACTGGAGGAAAATTTGCATTTATCAGCCCGGAAGCTGCGCATGGGATTTACTTGAATATTCTAACATGACAATGATACTAAACACAAGGCCAAGTAGACCTGTCATTGGCTACAGCAGAATAAAGTGAAGGTTCTGGAGTGGATATCTCGGTCTCCTGACCTCAATATCATTCAGCCACTCTAGGGAGAACTCAAACGTGCAGCTTATGCAAGACAGCCCAAGAATTTACAGGAACTGGAGGATTTTTGCCAGGAAGAATAGGCAGCTTTACCATCTGAGAAGATAAAGAGCCTCATACACAAAGACCACAAAAGACTTGAAGCTGTCATTGATGTTAAAGGGGCAATACACAATATTAAGAACTGGGATATGTAAACTTTTGATAAGGGTCATTTGGGTAGCTTATGTTATGATTTAAAGAGTAAACACAGTTGATTGATAATTAATGGCTTCAGCCAAAAACTAACCATGAGTGAAAGAAGTTTTCGTGTCAGGGTATGTAAACTTATGAGCACAACTGTATGTGTGACATGGTGCCTGGTAATCTGCAGCCTCTCCAGCAAGAGGTATTGGCATTAGAATATATAAGCTTGACCCTTTCCAGGGTAAGATACCAATGGAACAGAATTTTATAATTTAGCTCGAGTATTCTTGGGTAGGAGGAAGACTTTTGGGTGTGATGGAATATATTTTACCACTGTTTCTTGTTGAGTTAAATTCCTAGCTCTGTGCTCCAGGGTGATGCAAATGGTGGTAGTGGGGGTATGGAAGAGTTGTCTAGGAGTTTCTTAGCTATCAACAGGGATCCCTGAGGCTGTGTAACTGCTAAGCATAGGCGTTCAAAATTTGTGAGTTCTCTCAGAAGGTCCTGTTTCTGGGGGGATGTTCCTAACAAGTGAGCGAATCGTGTTTAAGCCAGGGCGCAAAGGCTCCTCCTGCAATTTCCAGCAAGTCAGGTGGGAGCGATCCTTGAGTTTACCCTTCTCTATTAGGCGGGCAAGTGGGAATAGTGCTTCCTAGTCCCTTTTCCGCAAGTTCTTTTGGGAGAAGACCGCCTTTCAGTTCTGCATTAGTGGGGATAGGTGTCAGAGAATACAGCCTTTATCCCTTTTGCTCTTGGAGCGTATTTGGTCCCATGTCTTGAAAATGTGTGTATAATGGGGACTGTTTGGCTAGGGCCATCTGTTAAGGTGCTTGATCCAACAGAGAGGGCCCAGAGCCGGGGAATGCAGCAAATTAGCGTCTTTAGTCACCCATATTTTAGAATACGGTTGATTGTGCCACTCGTAATACCCTCTGAAGGATCACTACCTCATAGTATTGTAAAATATGTGGTAATCCCGTGCCCAAAGGTTGAAACCGTACTTTTTTGCTAATACGGTTTTTAACACCTCCCCAAATTAATGATTGCAGTTGAGTAAGATATGAGGTAGGCAGGTGGATGGGAACTGCCTGAAGTATATACAGAATTTGTGGGGGTGTAGTCATTTTGATCGCCTGAATTCGACCCCACCAAGATATAGGCTTGTCCCTCCAAGTATCAAAGTCTTTACGCAGTTTATGCAAAAGGGGGGGATAGTTGTGTTAAACTTACTGCTGGATGATGTCGGGTAAATTCCCAGGTATTTAATCTTATCAATTCTTAGTCTATATGGGCAGATCGAACAGAGTCCCTCAAATTTATTTCCTGGGCATATTTACATTAAGGGTTTCAGACTTCCGTGCATTAATAAAAGTGTGTGTGGTCTCCGAAGGTGCAAAACTCAGATAAGAGGTGGGAGGGATAACCGCGGGGAGGTGAGAAGGACCAGGACATTGTCAGTGTATAAGGTGATTTTGTGCTCGTGGGGCCCTAACTGTATGCTGGTAATGTTTGTGTTAAGGCTAATATGTGATGCTAACACTTTCATAGCTATCGCGAAGAGGAGCGGGGACAATGGGCAATCTTGCCTCGTGCCATTCTGAATGTTAAAACTATCCGATAGAGTACCATTGACTCCTACCCTAGCTGAGGGACGGGAATACAAACTGAGAAATGCGATGTATAATTTTAGGACCTATACCCAAGGCGCTCAGGCACAACTTAAAGTTCCAATCCAGCCGATCAAAAGCTTTTTCAGCATCTGTTGAGATTAGAATCGAAGCTTGTTTTGATCGGCTGGCATGTTCTATAAGGTGGATAACCTTTATCGTGTTGTCCCTTGCCTCTCTTTTGGCTAAAAATCTGATTAATCCGCATGGATCGACTGAGGGAGTACTCTATTGAGACTTAAAGCTAAAATTTTGGCATACAGCTTTATGTCAGAATTAAGCAGTGATATGGGTCTATATATTTCAACCCTCAGTGGATCTTTATCTGCTTTTGGGAGTACTGTTATATGGGCCTTCCAGATTTGTCTAGACCATGTATGGTTATCGATGAAATGAGTGACGTAAGGTGCGGGGCTAGGAGTGTTGCAAAGTGTTTGTAGTAAGTATTGGTAAATCCATCGGGGCCTGGGCTTTTATGAAGGGGGAGTGATTTGATAGCTGCAAGAGTTTCTTGGATATTTATGGGTTCATCTAATGCGTCAGCCATTTCCGTTGATAGTGTGGGGAGGTGTGCTTCTGCTATATATCGTTCGATATCTGATTGTCTTCCTGCGGTGGTGGAGGGAGATTATACAACGTGCTGTAAAAGGATCTGAACTGTTCCGCAATCTAATCTCTGCCTACCAAATTATGTCCCTTAGGATGGGCAAGTGTTTTTATGAAGTAAGTTTTCCACTGTTTAAGGGTTCTGGCCAGCTATATCCCCTACCTTATTGGAGTTTGAAAAATATATATTTCTCTTGCAAGATGTATCGAGTCCACGGATTCATCCATACTTGTGGGATATTCTCCTTCCTAACAGGAAGTGGCAAAGAGAGCACCCACAGCAGACCTGTCTATATAGCTCCTCCCTTAGCTTCACCCCCCAGTCATTCTCTTTGCCTACTCTAAGTACTAGGAAGGGTAAAGTGAGTGTGGTGACAAAAATGTTAGTTTTTTTATTTTCTCAAGCAAAAGTTTATTTTAAATGGTACCGGTGTGTACTATTCACTCTCTGACAGAAAAGGGATGAAGATTTCTCCAAGGAGGATGATGATCTTAGCACTTATCTAAGTAGTAACTAAGATCCACTGCTGTTTCCACAGAGGCTGAGGAGTTCAGGAAAACTTAAGTTGGGTGAACGGTTTGCATGCTAAACTGCATTGAGGTATGTTCAGTCAATTTTTTTTCTAGACATACTGTGATTCTAGAAAAGGCTGGCATATTAGCCTGTTTAACATGTCTGACATAGAGGAAACTCCTTGTTCAATGTGTTTAGAAGCCATTGTGGAACCCCCTCTTAGAATGTGTCCCAATTGCACTGATATGTCTATTAATTTTAAAGAGCATATTATAGCACTTAAAAATATAGCAATAGATGATTCTCAGACAGAAGGATATGAGGTTATGCCATCTAGATCTCCCCAAGTGTCACAACAAGTAACGCTCACACAAGTGACGCCAAGTACCTCTAGTGCGTCAAATTAGTTTACTTTACAAGACATGGCCACAGTTATGAATACAACCCTCAGAGGTTTTATCTAAACTGCCTTGGTTACAAGGAAAGCGTGACAGCTCTGGGTTAAGAACAAATGCTGAGCCTTCTGATGCTTTAGTAGGCGAATCCGATATACCCTCACAATGTTCTGTAGTAGTGGTAAGGGATTTGCTGTCTGAGGGAGAGATTTCTGATTCAGGGAAGACGCTCACTCAGACAGATTCTGATATGACGGCCTTTAAATTTAAGCTTGAACACCTCCGCTTGATGCTCAGGGGAGGTATTAGCGACTCTGGATGATTGTGACCCTATAGTGGTCCCAGAGAAATTGTGTAAAATGGACAAATACTTAGAGGTTCCTGTTTACACTGATGTTTTTCCAGTCCCTAAGAGGATTGCGAATATTGTTACTAAGGAGTGGGATAGACCAGGTATACCGTTCGCTCCCCCTCCTGTTCTTAAGAAAATGTTTTCCCAACTTTGTTCGCACTTCTCCTTCTGTCAGATTATAGCGATCTCTGCTATATTGGAAGCAACATACCCATACAGCAAGATACCGGTCAAGTTTACTGGAAAAAAGGTTGAGTCTAAAGATCTCCGCAAGTACGGGGGAAGACGCATATATGGTACAACCTGAGTGGGACTGCTGTAATTTTTAAAGGCATTATACATACCTCACAAGTTTGAGGGCAGCTTTGTGAGTGTGAAATAGTTTTTTATATTGAATATAATAGTGTTATCTAACATACTACACTTAGAGTTCGGATACGCTCCATCTTTTCTCTTTTTAGAGTTTATCGTTCTACACAATCTGAGCCTGAAAACGGACATCATTTGGGCATAAAAGGAGCAGCAACCAAAATACATCAGAGACTAAGTAAAAATCTTTATATTTGAATATTTATCTTTTGGACTTTTACATCCTAGTTTTTGGGTATTTAACATTTTTTTACATTTGGCATATAGATAATTGTGTGACTTAATGAAGTGTTAAGGTGATTCATTTCTTTATAGTGTGGCGCTGTCTTTTTTGCGAAATGTGTTTCACCTTGTTAATGTGGTTACAAATTAATAAATGGTAGAGGAATGCTGTTTTAAAAAAAAAATAAAAAAAATTGTTATAATCAACCTTTTATCGTGCGTGGAAGATGAGTAACACCATCTGTACGCAGCTCCATCTTTCAAAACCTCTATTTTTTTGCAAAGCAGTTTATTTTTACAATAAAAATGACATATTTCTCTTGTAAGGTGTATCCAGTCCACGGGTTCATCCATTACTTGTGGGATATTCTCCTTCCCAACAGGAAGTTGCAAGAGGACACCCACAGCAGAGCTGTCTACATAGCTTCTCCCCTAACTGCCACCCCCAGTCATTCTCTTGCAACTCTCGACAAGAAAGGAAGTATCAAGAGATATGTGGTGAATTTTTGTTTGTTTACCTTCAATCAAGAGTTTATTTTTAAACGGTACCGGCGTTGTACTGTTTTTCTCTCAGGCAGAAATTAGAAGAAGAATTCTGCCTGGAGATTTGATGATCTTAGCGGTTTGTAACTAAGGTCCATTGCTGTTCTCACACATAACTGATGAATATGGGAAAACTTCAGTTGGGGGAACGGCCTGCAGATTACCTGCTTTGAGGTATGTAAAATATTTTTATTTCTAGAGAGAGGAACAAGTTCTAGATAATGCTGAAAGAGCCTTGTGTATTTGAGGTAAGCCTGATGCAGTGATTTAACAGCGACTGGGATCATGCTTACATAACAGGGTAATACTCATGTTAATATTCATATTGCTTAGTGACAAAACGTTTACATGATTTCATAAATAGGACGTTTTTTCTCTGAGGGAGATAAGTCTTTATTTGGGGCTTAATTTCCACATGGCTAGTCAAATACTCCCAGGAGTATTTTCTTAAGGCCCCTCTGACATCCAGTACATGGTGGGAGGGGCCTATTTTAGCAGTCTAACTGTGCAGTTTTAATACAGACTGAGACATCCAGCTTCCCTAGAAGAGTTCTCTGGCATCTGAGAACCATTTCAAAGGGGTTATTTCTGCACAAAATCGTATTTAAGGGCAGGTAGGAGCCTCAGCAGTGCTGTGGCATGGTGCTCAATTGATTTTTAACGTTTTTTTAACGTTTTTCAATCCGGTTTGTGGCCTAAAGGGTTAATCATGCATTT